>NW_027105776.1:0-22741 GCF_000696795.3 Halyomorpha halys
TATATATAAATAATAATGTTATCAATCTACTACAGTGTTTGTCCATAGTTATCAATCAAATAATTTATATTTGCATTCCATTATTATGCATATTTCCAAATTTCTAGTCTATTATTTATTTTTATTTTTTTCCTCTCTAAATGATGGTTGCGTCTTTTTGTTTTTATAGCCCTGATGGAGACCTGAAAATCAGGTCGAAATGTCGGCACAAATAAATAATTCTTTTGTTTATTCGTGTTTTTTCTGCTGACCGCACCCCCCGACCATGTTCTCCTCTTATGTATCTACGGTCAACTATGTTCACATCATAAGGAAGTTTATTCTTTGAACTATTTCAAGGGCTCGCCAATTGAAGCTCATTTTATTTAAATCGAAAACAAACGTTTGGCTCGTTTTTCAATACGTACTCAATACCGTGTAGTAAACCACTTTCTATGCAAAATAAAGGGTATGAAAACCTTTCTTTAAGTTGGCTAAATTTCCTAAAATTGACCCCTGTAGTGGTGAACTTTTCAGCATCAGTTTCCAAATATTCCTACATAAGAATCCATTGACAACAGAAATTAGTTTTCACTGAATTCTAGGTACAGCTTATTAAAAATTAGCTGACTATGTGCAAGGAGTTCTATCACTTTGCAAGAAGCCTTTGTAAATTTTTCTATAATATGTTTAATATTTTGGCTGTGCTTAAAGTTTTGTTTTCTTTATAACTTTTTCCTCAAATTTTGTATCCAGGATTTACCAAATGTACGATAAGTATGAAATCTCTAAGAAGTATTCTTTGTGTGAGTTTTATCAAAATCGCAAGAGCCTTTTGGTACAATGGTATTCAAAAAATAACCTTAATCGTTTCTAGCGCACAAAGCACCCAAATTGATACCCAACCATTGAGAGTACCCTACACAAAAAAATTTCGGTTAAGATATTTTAAATTAAATGTGTAAGCTATTTAAATGTTTCACATCTGACAACTTCAAATGAGGCGTTCGATTATAGAACATGGAAACTGCAAAAATGAAAGCATGTGGGAAATCGATTGTTAATTTTTGAGGATAATATTTAGTAAAATATTAATATATTTATATTAGTATTGCATTGCATTGTATTATTTTGTATTGTATTGTCTTGTATTTTATTGTATTGTATTTTATTATATTATACTTATTTCTAACAAAACTCATAAAATGATGTTACGTAATTAATTTTTGTTTATTAACAATAAAACTTCTACTAACTGCCATTATTATTATTTTTTGGGGCATATAATAATGAGTAATGGAGAAGGAGTGCTTGCAGATACTATGTTTTACAATATGTGAGTAACTCGGCCTTAAAACATGATATTTTACATTTTATGCGGTTCGAAGTTTTTTTTATCACGTGATAGTAACTTCACCACCACTTCATGTACTGTCAACTATCATGCAAGGCCTAGTACGACAATGCTGCCACGACAATTGATACTGTAATGAGACAGTGTGTAATGTAGACCATGGTAACTGCAGCAGATACCATGTTCACTTTAAGTAAAATTTGTGTGCTGCAGAATAAAAAGAAACATTTACGAGTTTATTCCGAATTATAAAGTTTTACTAAAAAAAAAAAAATGAATAATAGGATTGATAAATATAGAATTTATAACAGGATGTCATGCAGGAGCCTGAGCTTCTGTCTTCGGGTTGAGGTTGGGTTTCCTGACTATAAGTCACTGCTCTTGGTAACTGGGAGTGGAACTTCATGAATCGTTTTTTGATGTAATCCTCTATAGACTCTATTTGTAATTGCTCATGCGATCGGCTATTTTTAACGAACCAAGGAGCATCCACTGGGATTCTTGGGACTTTATTTTAAAAAGATTTTAATTTTTACCTTTTCGTAAAGAATGCCGCTCCCCAGACAGCCGTGCTTCTGCAGTGGCTTGAAAATTTAAAAAAAAATAAAAACAGCTATTTCTGGTTTTAATTTGGATATTTAAGATAGGATATAGCATTGCCAACCTGCATTGTTATAACTAAAGGAGCTCTTTTCAAACTGTTACATTTTGAAAAAAAAACAAGATGACATTGAAATTATTCGATTTTTATTTCCTTATTATTAAAAAATACAATAAATTACGTCGGGCGGCCATATTTTTCAATTACCATGTTTACCTCACTAGCTATCACTTACTATAACTTAATACCAATATTATTGTTTACACCAAAAAAATTTCCAACACGTTCTTTTAAAAACCTGAAATCATCTTTTAAGAATCAGAAATTACAGAAAACTTCAATTTACAAAAAATATCAGATACCATGTTCTACGAACGAATGCCTCATATCATTATATTCTATATACCTATTCATTCCAGAATACATGAGTTTTAATAAAGTAGGCAGTTTTTTTGTGGTCAGAGTTTTAGATGTAATATGATAGTTGCTGTGCCTGCTGAAATCCAATACTGATATGTATAAAGCTTATCGATTAAAAAGGTTATGCTTGAATTTGATGAGCCCATGCAGATCAGTGTGGCAGTGAATACCCTCTGCTATATCACTGAAGTTATAAAAGGGTTTTGCGTAAAGAATAATAACAAAAGCTTTATTTCCATTCTTTATAGAGCCAAAACGGAGGTATGAATCTGGTTTGTAAATATAAAGTTTTTAAAAAAATTATCTATACTTCAATGACTACATTAATTTAAAATGAAGTGATAATTTACCATATATAATTATATAAAATATTTTATAATTGAGATATTTAATTTTACATTAATAATGTTATTTTGGGGAGTGGAGTAGGTTAGTTGTAAGGTTCATGGACCCGGGTTCGAATCCAGCAGTAGCAGATAATTATTAATCTTTTACTCTAACCATGAGTCAACCTTACTGGTTCTGGAGCCCTCCAGGGTTAACCCAGCTTCATAAAGTGGGTACACTTAATTCGGTGAAAATCTGGCGATTGGGCGTGTAATGTAATGTAATTAATAACGTTTATCTTCGTATTAGTATGATATTTGACAAAATATATTCACAAAATGTTAATTTATAGTTATTCGGATAAAATTTTTGATTTTTGAAACAATATATCTGATGGAATCATAAGACGCACATATGTCTGCCAGCACTCAAAATAAAGATAATTTAACTAACTATAAAGTAGTTTATGTTACGAATCTTCGTAAGGGTGGTAGTTTTTATGACATTCGCATATGAATATAACTTTTCCACAAGAAATTTTGTTTGAATCAATTTATTTGAGCAAATATCTTAAAATTACTACTCCTACGAAGATAAACGCCCTAAATTACTTTATAGTAATATTGCCTCTATAAGGGCTCATATTTTAGCAAATTTGCTCTACTGTAAATAATGTTCTCTTAGGTTTTCTACTGTTGTAGTAGTTTAAGGCTATAGAGCTCCAAATGAAAAATTGACTTGAAACAGCTGCCATTTTTATTCCCCCTAACTATACTTATTGATGATGCAGACTCATCAATTTTTACTAGTAATTATACATATTTTTCATCAAAGTAATCTAAAATTGGGGTGAAATAACTTTCCAACGTTCAAAATTTTCAGTTAAAGTTTTTGGGGGAAATAACAGTTTTGAGGACCCCTGAGTAAAAAGAACCAGGTCTCGCGCAATGGTCTATATTTGTGTGTGTGTGTGTTAAGAGAATCAAGCTCAAAAACGAAAAGTCGTAAAAAATTAATATTATATATATTTCGGACATGTGCATGTCTGAGATGTTACAGCAATTTATTCCTAAAAATCGATCGACCTGAAGCACCATATTATATAATAAATTTTACAATTTTTTTAGGATTTTCATAAAAACGGATCTAGCGATTTTGACTCAGCTGAATAAATTAGTGTAAGAGTAAGTGGTCTTTAATGCCAAATAGATGTTTTCCTTGAAATAGTCTAAAAGGGCTTAAATGAGGAATAAAAAAAAAATCAACCTCTAAAGTCACTTTAATTTTTTGATAATAGTCAATTCTAGCAGCAAAATGTTTATATTGTAATAACAGAAGATAAGATAATAGGAGCTCACTCAATCGTACGGGTCTGTCAAGACTGTTAAACTCCTTACTTCTTCCTACAGTGTAACAATTTCCCTTATAGAATTGGCCAATGTTACTCATCCTGACATATTTGTTTCATCCCACGTCACGAAACCAATTTCCACCGGTATAATTTTTTTTTGAGTTGTGGAACGTCAGTTTAAAAAATTCACTTCAAAACTTTAAAGGTGACTTTTTATCATCAGATATTGCCGAGCTAATTAATTTACTTGATGATTCGTATGTTAATAAAAGCATAGAATTCAGCAGCACTCATTTGGTTCATATTTAAATTAGTCTTAATGACAATTCTGTGTTAGAATATGTAATTTTACTTAAATTTGGTCCTAAATTATTTAATTTACATTAATAATATCAAAATTGTAAATATAAACTATTACCTTAAAGAAAATAATGCTCTGTAATGGTCTTTCTTATTTTACCTTCACATCAATATTAATTTTAAGTATTAAATCAACTGTTGTTGATAAAAGGAGTGATAAGGTTATAGTAGAAAGTGTTAATTGAATAATATTAGAAAAAATAAATTAATTAGATATGAAATAGGTTAATAAACTAAAATATAATTTGACAAAAGACAGAATAGCCCGCAACTTTTTAACAACATTGTAGTTGCAATATTTAAAATAAGTTCTTTAGAATGACCGAAACGTATGAGAAATAAGAAAATAAACAAGTTGAGACTAAATGGATATTTTTTATTATTATTGATTAATTTTAAGTAACGTCAATTACCACCTGTTTTATTGTTTGAAAACATTTTATTTTTACAAAAATAAATAATGAATTAATCAGATACCTAAAGAAAAACCATATCTATAACTATTAATGTTATAGAAAAATAGAGATATATTAATATAAATTTATTAAACTAGAAATAAATAATATATTTTTTAATGTTTATAAAAAATGTTCTATGAACTTCTTGACATCTGAATTCTTAAATTTATTGTGGTTTAATGATGAGATCAGTAACAGCCTGGAACATTATGTCTGAAGTAAACATACTACACAAAACGCAAGGCTGCTGTGTAACGCGGGTTAAGTTCCTCAGTATTGTTTCCTCTCTGTCAACAGTACAAGAGCCGGGGTGAAAAAAAGGCAGTTATTTTACCCCAAATTTTGATTACTTTAATGAAAACTACGTATAATTACTAGTCAAAATTTATGAGTCTGCCAAATATAGGTAGGGGGATTAAAAAATGGTGGCTGTTTAAAAACGTTAAACAAAAATTAATTTTTCATTCGGAGCTTTATATCTTTAAAACTACCAATAACACGAGAAAATCTAAGATAACATTATTTAATGTAGAGTAAATTTACTAAAATATGAGCTCTAAAACAGCTATTTCAATTCTATTGTATTTTAAAAAGCAACATTTCATAAAAAATGCATTGAAAAATCAGTAGTTAGTGAATGTATTTTGAGAAAAATATACATCAAAAATCATTCGACGTACAGATGTCTATTAGCATTCAAAATAAAGCTCGTTTAATGTACTGTAAAGTAGTTTATGACGTATATCTTCATAGGAATAATAGTTTTCATGATATTCGACAAAATGTTGATCTCTACTTGTTCGGACAGACTTTTTAGATTTATGATAAACAATATCTCAAGAAGTATTAGACGTATAGATGTCTGCTAGCACTCAAATTAAAGGTAATTTAACTTACTATAAAGCAGATTACACTTTTCTTCGTAGAAATAGTAGTTTTTATGACTATTGACATATTATAAATTTTGTCCGAACAACTATAAATCAATTTTTTTTTTCAAATATGAAACCCACTGATTATTACTTTATAGTACATTAAACGTGCTTCAATTTGAGTGCTACTAGACATTTGTACCTCAAATGGTTTTTGAGACACAGATTTCGCAAAATAAATTCACTAACTACTGATTTTTCAATGCATTTGTTTATAAAATATAGCTTTATTATAAGTTTTATCTCGGGAAGTATTAAACGTAAATAGCTCTATTAGGACTAATATTTAAGTATGCGTGGAATAGATAGACCTGGTTTTTCTTTTAATAAATTCCATCTGAATTAGAGTAATTTTTGAGCTCTTGGCTAGTTCATACATTTATTGTACATTCATTTAGTAATTTGATAAAATATAAGGTAAGAATATATGTTATAAGTAATGGTAATGCGCGTTATCTATACTAGATATCTTCAACCGAAATGTTTAAAAAAAAATATTAAACCCATTGATTTAAAACCCAATTGAACAAAACTTAAATACAGAACAATATTTATTAAGCATACTACAAAAGACATAATTACAAATAATAAGGGTTAAGCCAGAATTAAAGTTAATATATTAGAAATAAAGTTTTGATCTTAAAGAAAGTTCAAAATGATGAGCCAAGGAAATAAAATAGAAATTACTTTATTCATTTTTTTTAAAGCTTAAATTTAATCTTTTAGACTAATTGTCACAATAGTAACATTTATAATAATATCATGTGTGTCCCATCATGGGAAAATCTTAAACAATATAAATATTGTTTTCTTTTGCCTACTTTCAACACAAACACATTCGTCTTAATCCCATGCACAGAAACTATCAGTTCCGTCTTCATAAATTTTCAGAAAGGTTTTGAACTTTAAAGTTTTTTTCTTCTTTGCAGGTTCAGTCCTTTTACAAATTTATCTTTATTTTCAATTTTTCCGTCTTTTTATTCACTAATCTTTTTTTTTTTTTTTATTTCATAGTGACTTTAGTTTATGCGATATTTCGAATCAATGGATGGTTCTCCTATCCCTCATATTACCCATCTCATACTTCACTTATCAATCCCTAATTCCCCAAGTCCATCTATTCCATATTCGGTATAGATGGAACAATCTTGTTCCCACTAATGAACCAGCCGAACGATACAAAATGAAACGGAGAAAAAAAATATCAGAAATCCCAGAAACCTCAAACACAGTGTTGTAGTGGTTATGAAAATTATAGGATTTAGTACGGCCTGGATGAATTCGCGCCTAGTGGAAATATCGTATAGTACATTATTGTTGTGTATTATGTGTGTGGTCTTCACCCTCCAAAGACTGCTGAAGTAGAAGGAGTTCATCCGCAAGGTTGAAATAGTTTCATCGCTCATCCCAGCCAGGTGGATAACATGACTCCATGCACTTACTACCATGGCTACAACTGGAGCCTTGAGCATTCGGCCCTACTTGGATAGGTAGATATACCCATGATATCCCCCCTTAGTCGTGAGTCAGGGCCGAACAGACTAGCTTGGCTGCTGCTGACCTTAACAGCAAGAACAAGAACAAGAAAAAGAGGAGCCTCCGAAATCATGCAATCGAATGCGTAGAGCCTGTTAAATAAAAAGCCCGACAGTGATAGAAGAATCTCCGATACCACAAATAGTTCTTATCACCTCTTGTGTCAAAAGCTAGGAATATACAAAATTTCTTTCCTTCTAGTAAATAAACTCCAAATACCCAAAAGATCAGTGGACTCGAATGTATATAGAAGGATCGATCACAAACGCAACAACAAACGGTGGGCTAGGTGTCCAAAAGAAATTTCCTGCGGGAACATCATTCACAAAGCTGTACCAACAGTACTTCTTCAAATTATTGAACTGAGAAAGAAGCCCGATGGTGAAGCGTCGAGACTAGCTTGGGACACTGAGATCTGAAAAATCGAAAATTATTTTCCTTAAACATACAGTCACAATTTCACAAGAGGGGATCATAACACAAAAAAATACCATCCTTCCCAGCCGGACCCACCCTACTAAGACCCCCAGGAAGCGACCGTCCTATACTACTTTTGAAATATTCGCTTAAAACGAGAAGAGGATATTTAACATAGTTTAATCGAGCAATATTTAAAAAGCGCCTGAAATTGTAAAACGGCGTGAAACCCCACCCTCCGTGGTGGCCTAACTTATCTGAAGTACGAAAAAGACACTTTTTAAATGTGGAGAAAACAAAGGCCAGAAAAAGACAGCTAATAAACTCGACTGCCTAATGGTCCTCCTCAATTAAATCATCCTGCAGTGGATCCCTGGACTTTGGAGCCTCGCTGAAAACGTGAGGGTAAGCAGGTCAGCTGACATGGAGAGGTACAGGAATCCGCAGTTCAAATGTTTCCTCAGCCTTCAAGGAGTGCAAACGCTGACTACAGCCGAACTCACTCATCAACTTACTTATCATCTACGAACTCACTCGACGAGAGCAGCACCTCATCTTCCGTAGGCGAACAGGACACAGCAGTCTTACAACTCACCTGTTCATAAACTTCCGTATTGTCTCCAGTTCCCTTGATAAGTGCGGAGGAGTTGACATAATGCCAAGCACATGCTTTACACGTAGAGGAACTTATCTGAAGAAAGAAGATTTGTTTGGCCCTCTCCCACTGAAGTGCAAAGAAAGCTCTATTGAAGCTTGAGGAGAATCACTGTTCCTCATTTCAGTCCTAACCTGGCCATCTAAGGGAAGAATGCAGAAGGGTAACTTTATTTTTTTTTATATAATTAGTAACGTAATATGGATGTTTATAGTTTTGTAACAAATCATTACAAAATTTCCTTTTTAGATTATTATATTTGGAATAGTATGACAAAGCTATTTAGTGACCTAAATGGGAAATCAGGTAGAAATAGTTGGGGAATTTTAGATCAGATCTACTTATTAAATTTAATGAGGAATAATTTCCTATGATCTCAGTTACAATCAAGTGGAAACAGTGCTTACAGGATCAGTAATATTTATGACATGGTGTTGTAGTACTTACTACCAGGATATAATTTTGGCAGCAAAGATTAAATAATATATAATTTTTTTGGAGGTCTCTGTTTTTAAATATTTCCCTTTCAGGATGAGCTATTTGAGCAGTCACCCACTGCTAAGTCAGTAATTCAACTTTCAATGAGATAGAGTAAACAGAACGATTGAGTGTGAGTTTTGATCATATCACCACCTTGCACAATTATTGGTCAACAAACTGTACCTTCATATCCTAACTGTACTTACATGCCTGCGAGCCTTCATGGGGGTGTAGCTGAATCAAATTTCATTTAATGTATTTTATTTTGGAATTTATGACATTTAGTATTGTCAACAAAAAAATGATTACCAGATAGTAAATCTGGTGGACATTTTTGTAGGGATTTCACTTACTGACTACAGAGTATCTCAGTTTTGATATGCGGGTCCTCTTTTTCTGCATATTTCCTGAGCCAGCCAGAGATGAGTGTGTTCCAGAGGGAATAGTACAACATGGTGTGTGATAAAACGAGTCATAATCTCATATTATTGATTACATTATTATAATGTCATATTATCGATATCATAAATATATAGTAATTTATAAGAGAATAAAACTTCCCAAAGGAGCCAATCATTAACTTGTTTTGCTCCAATGGTTTTACTCTTATAGATAAGATGATATAACCCTTCATAGAGCCGAACTGTCTACTGCGCAAAGATATGGCCTAATATGCAAATGCCTGTCATGAACTTTTAAAGTATGTACCTACTTTATTTATCAATTTTTATTATTTTTTTTTTTTATTATTTTCATTTCAAATATAGAATATTATACAAAAGAGGATATAATGTGAGAGGAAAAAGAAATAATATACACAAGATGTCACTAAGAATGCTGAAAACACATTTTAATATAAACTTAAAAACTTCAACTTTAGTACAATATGAAAAATTATATAATATATACATATATAATATTTTTTACACATTTATACACGATTATAAACTGTGATTATAATTTATTTTACTAAGACAGCTTTTATAAAATGTATATATCTAAAGATAAAAATTAAAACACAAATATAATTAAAACTAATCACACCTGAGCTAAAGCAAAGCAGCTTTTTTTCAGGGGACATATGTTTGTAGCATAAACAATATATATCCATAGCCTTCTACTTATTACATTTGAGGCATTTGGTAATTTCAATGAAATACCTATATAAAATTCTTTGCTGTGATGCTCAAGTAATAAATCAATTAAGATTTTTTGGTTAAGAAAATTAATTGTAAGTATTATCGATACTAAATATACAAATATGTATCGACACTATTGAACTCAATACGTCCATAATTCAGAACAGTTTGGACAACGCGCTTGATTATTGGTAGTTTGAAGAACATGAAGAGTGACAACTATACTATATCATAAGTTTTAGCTATTCCAGCTATGTAAAATTACTTCAATAATTGCATCTTTTCATTTACATATTAAGGAAAGAGTAAGAAGCACATTAAGAAGATGTCACGTTAGTATTCACATGTAGACTATAGTTTTGAAAACATAGACATAGATAAAAATAGGTTAACATTCACAGATTGTAATTACTTTATTTTGAGCCTTAGTTCTATCTTCAGTAAACAATTATTTCAAGGTCAACAGAAACCTTCAATCATATCCTTCATCAGTTAAGAAAGTTTTTAACTCTTCTGGCTAAACCATCCAATCAAATTTTATAGACCATGTTTCAAAGAAGAAATTATCATTTATTATATTAGACATATAATGAATGAAATTAGGCATTTTTCTTTAGACTAAAACTATTACTATGAAGGGTGAATTAAAATCACTGTATTTCTAAATGTATAATACTTTAATCTATTTAAAGTGGTACATAATTTTATGGTTGTTATTTCATATCTCTCTCTATGGACCTTTTTTAATTCATTAATCGACAAAAATGATAAAATGGCAGTCATGTTAGTTTTAGCAAACATTACACTTGTCATGACTAGCTGCGCTAATTACAAGTGTTACTTTTCCTTTTTGAAACAGAACAATGAAGATTCCTTAACCAAGAACTTGAATACTTTAACGAGCAATTCCTTTGGAATTCTGATATTTTTTAGTGCGGATGTTACACTTATCTTTTTTGGTCTCTAGAAATGTTTTCTTCATAAGCTCTCTTTCGTTGTTAATCGATATTAGAGGAATTCACCTATTTTTTTTTTTTTTTTTCGTAAATATTAGTTTTTCTTCTATTCAACGTTTTAGCAAATCAGATAATAATAAAAACCGACATTGATTTTTTTTTTTTATATATATATGTTTGACAATTATAATTATTTAACCAAATGTAACGAGTAAGAAGGTCTTATTTTGAATATACACATCATATTGATAAAGTCACACTGTGGTCTCCACTTAGGCCGATGGCTTTCTGCTCATGCCTGCCCTATACTTGACAGTCCCTCAAGAATAGATAGACAAAGAGCAAAGCACACTTGAGATTATTGGAATGACCACTCTTTCGAATTAGATTAATATTTATCCCTATCATGTCAATATAGTTTATCTCACATTTTGGATTGGGACTGAGTGAAAACTGAGATGGAATTCAATGTCAAATGGCAACTAGATGTGTGTCTTGGAAATTTATTTTCCCTAATCAAATTATGAAACAGGTACGTAGGCTTAATTTTATTTTTAGACTGCTATTTTTATGTCTCAATCCAAAATATTTCGGTTATAGTCTAAATCCCTAATACACACTATGGCTAGATAAAAATATAAAAGTGCTTTCTTACCCATATGCTTAAGTATTGATCTTCAACCACTTTTTTTAAAAAATATAAATAATAGTTAATTAAAAAAATTAAAATAAATATATATATATTATTGACATAAATATTTTCAGTGGGATTTTTGCATTATCTTCAATATGTGGATACTAAGTAATACAAATTCATCAAACTATCCAATTTTAATCATAATCAGAAAACTACTGAAAACGAGCAAAATAAAGCAAAACACAAAAACCAAACATATAAATTTATTTCAAAAAAATCAAAAGATAAAAATACATTATACAAAAATAATAACAATATGCTATTAGAACTAGTATTTATTAAAATAAAAAATATATTTATGTATAAGATATAAACAAAACTAACTATATAGATGTACACCATTATAGTGATAAGTGAATTTTTCTATAATTTTTATCTACATGGATGTTTAACAATCCCCTAGGTAACTTTAACACCGTATTGGTCTGATTCAAAGAAAAAAAAAAAATGAACGTTCATTGTATCAATCATAATAGAAAACATATATATATTTATTAGCATACATATACAACACATCTGACGCTGAGGAATGTTCTAAATTAATGTTGAAAATATTTACTAACCATAATCGATATACTGGCTAAATATATTGTAAACAATTTCATTTTATCACATATATGAAAAAAAAAAGTAACTTGAGTGACTAGTAATATAAGCATCCATTTAATTACAGACAAGTTTAAAGTACTGAATATTCAATAGAAGAAGTATTTATAAATATGTGGCAGCATTGTTAGATGTTATCTACAATGAACGCTCTTAAATTAATACACACCGCACATGATGAGTTACACCAATTTATATTACACTAAACTAGAAAATTTTCACATCAAAAAGGACATCGGAATTAGCCTAGTGATATTCAAAAATAGAAAAGCTTCTAAAATTCCTAGTATAAAATATATAGTACATAATTTTTAATATAACAAAAAATTAAAATCAGTGATAAAAGGAACACAACCACAAAACAATGTAGTTTACACTAAATTATCTTATTCTAAGTTTATAAAATGTTGTCACAGTACAAAAATACTAAAGTACAAATATTCATTTTCATTGATGAAATTAATATTCATATCATACCAATTTTCCATGCATGATTAACATAGTGCAAAAACTCTGTTTAATAAAAAATATATATATGTATAATCATATATATAAGTATAAATATATATGTACGCCTAGGAATACATATATACTTATATACATACATATGAGATAAATGTTAAGAATCTAGTTGTTAACAATCACATTGATATAAAGAACATGCAAAAGGATAGAAGCAGGATATTTTCCTGCTGGCTTTTATGTTTCCGAAGAAACTAGCCAGATAACCTAGACAGTAAGTAGTCTTACATAAAGAGTACAAAATGTTATTGAATTATAGCCCTAAATCTATTCATGTTTCAAAACCACTATCTATTTAAAGATAAATAACAAAACTAATTTACCATGAGAGAAAACTCATCATCATAAATTTTTTTTTTTTGTAAAACTACGAAGATGCAGCAAATTTGTAGACATGTGAAGTTATTAAAAGGAATTTGAAATTCCATTAGATAGAAATCTATCTCTAAAAATTTACTTTTGATCTTCGCATAATATACATATATGTATACGTACATATATACATATATGTATACATGTATGTATATACATAAACATATATTCATAATACAAACTAGCCTCTAAAATGTAAAAGTATTGTAACCGACAGTATAAAAATATTGAAACGAGTTTGTCTACAAAAATGGTTTAACAATTTTTTTTTTTTATTTCTTAGATTTTTTATTTATAAAAAGTAATATAAAATATTCAACCAAAAAAATATAAAATGGCAACTTGCCTATCAAACATTTTCATATAAAATAATACAAAAGATGAAAAATTAAATAAATATAAAAAATCTATTATGTACTTTAATACTTTCACCTTGATAAGAAAAGTTCTGGGGATATAATACATAAAATCATATCAATACTGCTGCATTGAAATATTGTGGGAAGAACCTTCTTTTACATATTTTCCTATTTTTTTTTAACAGTTAATTTTTTTTTTCAATCAGTTTAACAAAAAAAGTGATTATAGTGAGAAAGCATCATCAAAAGGATATGACCAAAAAGTCAGGGGAGTACATAAATAATGATTTTTTTTTTTCATTTTTTTCAGGTACCGCACAATTCACTAGGTAGGATGTTGGGGTTTGGTATTGATGAGGTAAGACAGGGAAATGCAGGGACCCCCTTTGACTAGCTGAATCCTGGCACTGGTCTTCTATCACTTCCCTCTATCTACAATGCTTAACACTTCCCGCATCTCTTACCAAGCTCATTAATCACAATAACAGAATGAGATAAACAAAATCGATAACATTATATTCATTTTTACAATGCGTGAAAAGTACGCTATTTACACCATTCAACATAGTATTCCGATTAATACTATAAAATTTCACTAAAATAATTCAACTATTCTGTATGTATGAAAAATAAATTATTTAATTATAAAAAATCTAATTCAGCGTTTTAGCCTTTTTCCATTATTTTTAGTATAGATTTTGTAAAATGGCTTTCCTTCGAGCTCCAGGTGAGGGAATCATTAGGGCAGCCTTGAAGGGTTTCTGGTCTTCACCCTTATAAAGCTTCCATATGCGTTCCTATCAGTTTGGATGGGGGTGCTGCCTTTTTCTTTCTTTTTTTTCCAGACGAACATTCTCTCTTCTGTCTTATAGTCTCTTTGGCTTTTCTAATCAATCTTTCCCATTTTTTTTGTTGTTTTAAATATATTTCATTTCTAACCTAACCTTCCCATTAGATTAAGGTCCTTACATTAATTACAATTGATAAGAAATAAAATTGAGATATTTAAACATTAATAAGGCCATATATAAAGCAACATTTATCCCTCAAAGCCCGAAAAAATATTGAACTAAGGCCAGAATCACAGTTGAAGGCAACACAACATTTGGAAAGTTTAAGGATGAGATCCACATAATAATTTCAATTTTTTTTTCTTTTTTCAATATGACTTACCTATACTTAATATTAGCAAAGGTACATTTAATTTTTTTTTTAATAGGTTCTTAGTTGCAACTCAATCTTTGGATTTGTAACCAAGTAATTAAATTTAAAAAAATAATAAATAAATAAAAAAATAAGTGGCAAGTAGAACTTTTTAAGTCACATTAAAATATCACCTTATGTACCTTAGTAATATAACGGATTAATCATGATAATTTTTTTTGAAGATTTAAGTATAAAAACACCATTTAAAAGCTTAGTTGTTTAACTAGAAGAATTGGAAAATGTTAGGAATGGAAAATCTTCTATTCCCTCAAAAGAAAAAAAAAATGGATTCACAATAAGCTAATAGAAAAATTACCATTCGGTTTTCAAGATACTTCAGGTGATATACATACTTATTTTTTTTTTTCGCAGGAGCATAAAGCTGTTTAAGCTATAAAATGTATAAAATCATTTATAAAATTAAAAAAATTTCACAGGACTAGTTTGAATAAAAAAATTAGTCTGTCTTGAGATATGGGCACATGGAAAAGGAAGATGGGAAGATGAGAAGACGGTATCAGTTGGGCTATCTAAGTCTTGATTTAGTTGGCGACAAGGAGATGCTGGAATTGGCTGGGTGAATACCCAGCTGAGAAACTTGCCAGTGAATCAATTAACTGTTGCTGCTTGCTGGTCGATCCATCGCTCGACTGGCTGCTGCCTTGCTGGCCACCTGTTGGGGTTCCTCCGGTGTAGTATTGATCTAGGTACGGAAATTTGTGATAGATCTCCGATCCTGGATAACCATAATATGGCGAATAGAGGAAGTCATGAGGTGGAGATAGTGAGCGACCAGGTGAGCCTGGATGAAGACTGTGATGCCCAGCACCAGCCTGCTGCTGTTGCATCGCACGTTGCTTGATATAGTTGGAGAACTCCGTAGGTGACATCCTAAAACATCAAGAGTTCTTAATATTAGTCATGAAACTATAAAATAAGTATAAACTATAAATAATATAATTATAAATAAAAAAAACAACAGGATAATAAATTAAAAACATTACAGAATTCTGCCATTAAGGTATATAGTAATATGAATATTTTTGTACGAAAAGCATATTAAGATTTTGAATTTTTTTTGGGCCATATTGCTAAAATTAATAATCTATTACATTTTTTATATTAATTAATTATTTTAATGGTAAATTATTTTTCATATAATTACAATTAAATAATATTATTAATTAAAACAACAGTCTCAACGAAGTAGTTCTTGAATGAGAGAAGCTCAAAGCACTCATATCATCAAGATACAATTATTTCATAATAAATTAAGTCATTGTTCAACAACCATATCTCAGTAAGGTATAGAACAATAACGAGTAAAGTAAAATGATTTAGAAGTTTCATTAAAATTTTTAATAAAATGAAAAAACAAGATAATTGATACTTATAACAATGTAAGGAGGAAACCAATTGAGTTATATAAATAACTTTATCTAAAACAATGAAGTGCTTTTAGTAAGAGCAAAAAAAAAAAAAAATTAATAAATAATAAAACTAGAGAAGGCTACTGATAGAAATAGTTTGATGCGTAATATAGTTAAATTTAATACTACAAAAATTTCCTAAAATTGCATTGAACAATTTTAGTACCAAAATGTATAAAAAGTATATGCTTATACATTTTCTCCACAATGCTTCTATTTTTATTGATTAATAATGATATGATATATCTAAAATCATATAAATTCATGGGACCTTACAATTAAGCATGAGTAAATCATTCTTTTAGTATATCATGAGGTGTTTTTAGTATTATTTTGTTCAGTCTATAACTTTTTCAAACATAATTGATATTTTATTTTTCAATGGAACAAAAATAAAATTTAACTAATAGCAGGAAAAAATCATCTTTTAACTTAGTGTAGTAACACAGATTTATCTTTGTTCGAACTACAAATGTGTAAAAGTGATTCTCCAAAAACTGGCAATTGAATAGAATAGGTTTCCAAAGATGTGCATTGATTCACTCTGGTAACAATACTGCCTTAGAGAAATTTTTTTTTCATAGGTGTGATAAATTAATTATGTTGCTAAAGTTTCATTTGCCATGAACACTTTAATTCTTATTACATGGCTGTTCTAAAGTAGCATTTTTTACATTTAAGTATGTATTAACTTTATTTTCTCTTAATTAGAAGGTTACAAAAATCATTTCAATAATTTCTTTTTTGTGTTAGAACAGACTAGAGCATTAACAAAAAACAAAATAAACATTACCATGGCATTATGAAACAGGTCAGAAAGAAAATTGATGTGGAGTAATTGAATTTTAATTTATTTTATATGATTAATTATATTTTTTATATATATCAAATGAGGTCTTAAATGTTAATAATTAGGCAGTCATTTTATGATTGTCGTGGTTGTTTATTATCATAGCATCGTCTTGACCATGATAAAAATATTTTTTTTTGTTATTTTGCAATTAAAGTTTTAGATGATAGCTATTTTAATTAGGTCCTAACTTGAGAATAACCATTTTTTTTATTTTTAGAGATGAGATGTTTTTGAAAATCGCACGCTATTTGAGAATCACCCATGAAAATAACATAGGAAAAATATATTATAGAATATAAATGTACCTGTTTGCCCTCTTGCTATTGGTCTTCAGCTTGGTGCTACCGAACTTGGTCTGGGCAAAAGTGGCCGTGGTGAATGTGAGAGGTGCGGTAGTTCTGGGAATGAATGTAGATGGACTCGGAGACGCAGGAGCCTTGAAGGCCGGGGACACCTCTTGGGACAGGGGGGGCGACCCCTTGGGACTGAGGCTGAGAGCCCCCAGGCCAGCCTCTATCGGCCTGAAGCACTGCGCCTCTGGGTTGAACGTCTTGATCACTTCTCTGTCTGCGTTGGCCTCTTCGTGCACGTCATTGGCCTCGTTGTAGAGGACTTTGATGGTCCCCTTCTCTCCGATCCTGTAGGATACCTCACCAGGGTCCACCCACACTGCTAGGTCCGCTGGGAGGTTTTCCAGGATGTCTTGAATTGGGACTCCACTCTCTCGTGCTGCCCTTTCGAAGACGGCGTCAACAGGGTCTCCAGTCTTCAAACATCGGAACGCGGACCCTTTGAATGGCTTTTCCGGGTACCAATGTCCTCTGAATTTTTCTTTGAGTGCCTTTTCGAGCTCTTCTCCGAATATGTTGACCCTCCTCCTCGGCAGTTTGTTGTAAAGGTAGGAGATGACAAAGTTAAGCGCTACTTGTACTTCTATATGCATCTTGTCTCTCGGTTGAAGCTTAAGATGTTTCGCATATAACGGGATCACCAAGTCCCGCTTCGTATTTCTCGATTCGATTCTAGCCTGCCCTCGCCTAAGCTCTCCCCAATGTTCACTCCGATCTGAAAAAAAAATGAGAAAAATATTATTAATAAAATTTTTATTTTTAAGATACTTTAAAAACTATGTGAAGAAAGGTAATTAAATTATTATAATTAGATTTAATTCATTTTACATTCTTCAAACTGCATAAATTGCGTCACCCTCTCCATTATAAGTTTTTATGATTAATATCATACAAATTTAATTTTAACCTCTGATGATGCTAATAATATTTATAAATGTTTGACTTATTCAAATACTGACTTTTGGAAGTTCAGCTTGTCCAATGACCTAGGAGGTGTCCAATTAATACCGCATTGGATAAGGTCTAGTATCGCATGGACTGTATTTGGAGCGGGATCCACCCAATCTGACCCGGTTGCAACATCTCGTTTGCATTTGGAAATGGCAGTGGCTCTTGGGAACAAGTCCTCCAGCTAAATGTCACAGCCTCACCCTGATAGTATCGCTATTTATGTAATCCATCATCTATCCACGCCCAGTTCGGCTATCACCAAACGGGCTTGTCGAATTGTTTGCAACCAAAGGGGATGGGCTTACTGCTGCGTGCATGGGGCAAAACAATAAGGACTCCAATTAAAGTGGCTGTCAGCCATAGAATATGATGATAATATTATTAGTATTGAAATTTACTAATGTATTTAATATTGAGTAAATCTAATATATAAAAATGAATATTTGTTTGTAGGTAATTCATGCACTAGCATACCGTTCGCCCGGTTGTGATTGGGCTTAAATTAATTATATTTTATTTTTATTTTTCAAAAAGAAATCAAAGGCGAAAATGTTGGACCAAAAAATTTTATTTTCCGATAATTTTCAAAAATTCACATTAAGGGTTTCTCGAGGAGTAAAAACAAATATCATGTTTGTTTCACTCCTAAAAAATCTTTTACCATATTTTGATTGGTCAGTAATTCTGATTTTTTTCATTATATAAAAACTTTTCATATTGAATGTAATATATACAAGACAATATCATAGATAATCAAATAGATTAAATAATAAGAAAAGATACGATTATCCAGCA
The DNA here is from genome assembly GCF_000696795.3 of Halyomorpha halys. NCBI lineage: Eukaryota > Metazoa > Arthropoda > Insecta > Hemiptera > Pentatomidae > Halyomorpha > Halyomorpha halys. Next base: position 19,107 of record NW_027105776.1, read on the forward strand.
AAGTTAGATGGTCCAATAGTAGCCGTCTGATCACTTTATCTCTATGTTAATTGATATCAAAATTTCAATTGTTATAAGTAAATATACATGATATAACACGTCAAAATTTTTGAACTGATTCTTCTTTAATATAATTAAAGGATACTGTCTACTGTGACTTTTTTAAGTACCAAATATTAAATTCCTGATGTTGATTAGTTAATCACATGAACTTGATTATTAACTCAATATATGCACAAAAAACGCAGTTTTAATCCAACTTTGACGCGCATGAAACAGAACTAGTACAAAAATGAACAAGATAATGAGAATAAGATAACAAAAGGACAAAAAAAAGTCACCTATTCTATTTCAGTTTTTCAACTGCTGTTCTTAATATATACATATATATTAAACATAATATAAGGCAATCCACAGCGAAGGTGATATTTGCCTATGCATATTGACTGACCTCTCGAGCACATTCCTAATATCATCACATCTATACTGGAATATATAAACTGATTTCATAGCAATAGTTTATATTAAAAAATATATATAAATGAAATGAAATTGAGAGAGAAAAGAAAACTATAGATTTTTTTTTTCGATAACACAAAGTGACATAATTAATTTAAATAAATCCAACTTGTTATATATATATATTTTTTGTTAAGGAAATCAAATATTTCCGAAATTTAAGGGCTACTATCGTTTAATAAACTTGCCAAATGATAGGGTAATCAGGTCCCTGCAGTCTGTCAGTATGTATGGTATTTAACTGTTAGTGGTATGTTGCACTGGCTACGTGCTGGTCATTATGTTCCAGACAGTAAAAATTATTTATTAAATAAATTAATATGAAAATTGCGAAACACTTTATTCGCTATTTAGTGAGATGAACGGGGACAGCGCAATATCAAACTGTGACCTATATATAGATCTGACTCCAGCATTCCTCCTCACTTCACTGTTTACGTATTGCATTAGCAGCATTTTTTTTTTTTAGTCAAACTGTATTAAAAACGAACTTTAATAAAATTCATTAACATAGAACTGTTGTATTGGACAGGCTCCGGAAACTGCTTATAACATTACATAGCAGATTTTGACCGGTACGCGTTACTAAGATGTAGACTTCTAGGCCTATATATGTAATCATAGAATATGAGGCTTCTTCAATAGATAGGGTATCCCTTTTAAATTTCATTAGAAAGACAAAGAGGTTCGATATAGAGGAATAAAAGTCATAAAAAGAATTATTCCATTGGTCTGTCTTGGGGTTGACAAAAAAGACATACCCTCCCCCTTCCCCTACATCATTACCAATACCAGTAATACATTATTATCATTACCAATAAATTTATCTTTAATTGAAGTAACAAAAAAATATAATTTAGGTTTATCGAACCTAATATAAGTCATGTAATAATTTCGATGTAAACATGTTTTAACCATTTTAAAATACACAATTACACAAAAGACACACTCATTTACATTTGTATAGTATTGTTTAATTTTTTCAAGAAAGATTCCAGCACATTTAAATGCATGATGCAACTACCCATCCCAAGTGGTCTGTCACTACCAAACAAATTTAAGATTCTTTTCAATGTTTAATTATACTATTTTAAGAAACAAAAGCTACAAAATAATATGATTGACGTCATAGTTGGACAGGAATCATGAGTAATTTAATTACATATTTCAGTAGTACTATAATAACACCAAGATAACCGATAATGGTCCAAAGCATCAAACATTAGTGGTGTCCAAAAACAAATACACTTAAGTAATTGCAATTACAATTGTATGAAATTTAACACATTTGTAGATTCAGTTTATCGGAACATATTTCTCATGAGCGGAAATCGTAAAAATTAAAATGAATCAGTATGGAACCGCGCGTTCATAAAATCAATTTATTATTCATTTTTAGCATCTTTGAAAACATATAAATAATCCGTAATATCTTAATAAATCTATACGCCTTATCTTAAACTGGATATAATTTTCATATATTATATATATTCTTTTCACTTTCTGACAATACAATAATTTTACATAAAGAAAATAATACATTCAATAGAAAAATAATTGAGTCTATTTAGATATTAGAAACCATTAATTATACAGTGAATTTTTAAAGAGACACGAGAAATCTGGACCAACACTGTGTAGAGATTTTAAACATAATTAATTTATGAAAAATATAGGTAAGAATTAATGTTAACATTTATAAATAACTTTGGATAAGAATTTTAATAATAAATGATATGAGAATTTAAACCAAAATACAGTTGAAATTATTAAATTATATGCCTGACCTGAGTGTAAGGTGATAAAGTATTATTATTATTGTTATTATTATATAGCGACAGAGCGTGGAGGTGCCCGAATTGGCCGAGATGTTGGACTTTTAAAGAAGTAAAGAATGTTTTGAGACTTAAACTTAATACAATTTAATTTTCATATTTTGGAGCCGTTGTAAACCGATTTTTTCCGTTTTTATGTCAATTATTTGTAATTAAAATGACAATTACTTGTAATTATATTGTAATTAAATGGAATTCTAGGGGGAAAATAACAATTACAAGTAATTACATTTTGCTCAAATCTGATTGACATGCATATCAATAATTATGTTTTATTAAAATAATAATAAAAGAAATATTAATTTAATTTATTACTAATTTTAAGGAACCCTATCAGAGTATTTCAGGTCTGGAACGACAAAGATATTAGAACATAAATATTCATATCAGTTGACAATCTAATGACTGTTTGAATTCAATAAGACCTTTTTAATTTGGAATTGATTTGAATAACTGTTTTAATAACATTACGTCGGTTGTTGGATATTTACATAACCTGCTAACGAATTAAAACAATCGAACATATGCTGATCAGGTAGATAACCTACCTCATCAGAATATATTCAATTGTTTATACCGTAGGTATAAATTTAAAATAAAAATAAAATCAATTTCAATATCATTTTTAAAATTGTTTTAATATCGAGAAATACTCTTTATGAACATAGTTTGATAATGTTCATTTTTTCCCCTGCTGTTTACATATATTTTGAGAGATTTTATTTATTTGTATGTATCTTTGTTTCATTTATTTATTTTTATCCTTACTTTTTTTTTATATGTTTCTTAATTTTAGTATCAATGTGATCAGTTATCACTATTATCTATTCCCCCCACAACGTTGTGGCAAATTGTAATATTTATCAATAAATTAAGTTTTTAATACAAAAAAAAATGAGAAAATTAAAAAAAAAAATAAAGAGATACAATTATAGTGATAAAATCTTCTTTCATCTATATTTTTACAAAATACAACAAGTTAACTTGTTTAGTGATTAGGTAATCCACTTACATGTGACAGATATCTGTCGTGCAAGTCATATCACAACAGTGAGAAAGTATGACATTGCTTGTTTCACGCTCATGGTGAACCCATTGTAACTAACCTAACGCAAATAGTTTTACTAATACTAACAACAAGCAAACTTGATAGAACTAGAGTACTGTCACAAAAGCAAATCTATAGTGTGTATAATACGACTTATACTACTTTGTCCTACCTTTTTTATATACCAGGTCATTCAAAAAGTCCTGTCGTTTTTTTGGGGGAAATTATAAATA
>NW_027105776.1:23896-44010 GCF_000696795.3 Halyomorpha halys
AAATAAACAACGAACAAACGAAAAACGACAGGACTTTTTGAATGCCCTGGTATATTTAAATTTACTTTTAGTGGTTAGTATTTAGTATATAATTAATGCTCATTATTATATATGTTTACAATCATATGAAAGCAGCTTCTTCTTTAGCCTCGCATTAGCACGAAGGTTGTGGTCGTTTTATTTATATCTTAGAGCATATCCTCGTGACTAATCGATTTCAGTGTATCTAGTAAGCAGTGGTTAACTAACATTATATGATAAACAGCATGGATTATGCGGGATCTAGACGTTTTCCAATTGCCGCAAATCCGAGAATTGTACAAATGCTTGGCAAACAAAGGAAGTAACAAGCGTAGGAATGCACATGCTTGTTACGTTCTTTTGATTTTTGTCGTCTATTACATTAGAGTTAGAGGATTTCCATAATAAAAAGGAATAAAATACCCTAATAAGGATTAAGGACAAAATTTAAATAAATAGTACTATAACCTATAAATTCAATATTCGTTCTAAAATTTGAATCAGAAACTTGTTAATTTATTTACATATAACGTCTTTAGAAATATATATTTGTGCTGTGAATCCAAAATAAACTGCCAAAGTTAAGTAAAAAGATTTGAAACAATTTATTTACACCGGATCGATAGAATTTTAAAAAATACAATCTTAAACAAGAGTTAATTATTAAATCAAATGGTTGGGGAAAGTCTTGAATTAATTAAAACACACGGAGCTAACTGAACACAATTGTGTGAATGGTGCACAAGTACTCTTTGATTTGTGCTAAAAAACCGACTCTCAACAGGTAGGCCACAAATTTAAGCCAGCTTATACCAGCCAATCCACACACTTGCACTTGTGCGATTTTGCCATAGTTTGGCAAACGTAGCATGGACACCTTTACTGTTCTACAATTAAAGAACTATAAAAACTACTCCCGTTTATTATCGTACTATTAGGTGAATTTCAAACAATTGCTTCGGTTTTTATGAAACATTTAAACAAGTAAGAATTCAAGAACAATAGATAAAATTATCCAGGTACAATTTATTTTATGTTATTACTTTTCGATAATTATAGATATGATTATTATTATTATTAATTGTGTTTCTAAATGAAGAAAAGGTGCCTGCTTATTATTTATCGTTTGAGATGGATATAAACTGATATTCGCAAGGTCTAAAGCAAGTGCCAACTTGGCAGTGCGGATTAATTCCAATGTTAACGATCAAATAACGGTTAAGCAACCAGCTAAATTTAGAACAGTTGTTCAAATATTACTCTCCTGAAGATTATCCAATATAATTTTCATAGGAATTATTATATTAGAGCATTTTGTAATAATTTTAATAACATTATTACAGTATGTATATGTATACAAAAACTAACTTAGTATGAAAGAGGCATGAGGTAATGTCTTTACCGTTAACATTAAAATTTGTGCGCTTACTCACAAAGAGAGTGCACGTTGTGGTCTTTCTTCCAATTCCTTTTCGTTCTTCAGCGCGATGTATCACATAAGTCTTGATCTGGGTATATAGTACAAGAACCCAAAAGGAGAAAAAGTTGACTTATTTCACAACAATTTTTTTTTTTTAATTTAATGAAAACTATCTAAGATATATGTAAATATCAAACATTTTATCCGAATAACTACAAATCAAATTTTGTGAATTTATTATGGCGAATAACATGAAAATTACTAGCCCTGAGAAGATAAACACCATAAACTCCTTTATAGCACATTACGTTAGCTTTAATTTGAGTGCTAATAGACATTTATACGTCTCATGGTTCTTGAGCTAAAGATTTCCCACAGTAAAATCACTGACTACTGATTCTTCATGGTATATTTTATGAAATGTTTCTTTTTAAAAAAACTTTATATCGGAAACTATTGAATAAAAACAGCTCTATTAGGGCTCATATTTTGAAAATTTTACTTTACTTTAAATTATTTTCTATTAGCTTTTCTAGTGTTGTTTGTAGTTTCAAGGACATAGTGCTCCGTTTGAAAAATTATTTTTTTTAACATACTGAAATCAATGCTTTTTTTCTTTCCCCTTAACTATACTTGGTCGACTCACAAATTTTAAAAAGTAATTATAAATAGTTTTCATTAAAGTTATCAAACATTGCTGTGAAATAACTGGCTTTTATTTCCTCTCAGGCTCTTGTGTTATATATTCAGATTACCAATTCTCTGAAAAATCGCACTTAAGAACGAAAATGAATAGAAAGAAAGATCACATGAAGAATTCACGGGGTATCCTTAACAATTTTAATTTTTTTGTGTGTGATTTCAGATTAAAAAATCGACATATTAACATCCAGAAACTGCTTTGTTTTTATTTCGAGTTGAGAAAACATCGACATAGTGTTTCGAACAAAACATCTGTTTTATAGATATATTTAGAGAAAAATACAAACTTCTGAATATAATCGCATGAAGTAAAGAATGTTTACTACGTTAACTTTTTTGTACTAAAATTGGGTGCAGAATTTTTATTGTAAAAGCAATACATTTTTTTAAAGTATAATTTCTTTCCCATCTATTATGTACATTATCATTTAATGATTGCCTATTTTTAATATTTTCTGTACTGTTTACCTTAAAATTATTTTCAAATGTAATGTACTTTGACTGTCAATCCCCACTCTTCTCTATACAACCTGTCAAAAAGTTCACTTTGGCTCTGACTTCTAGTCTGAAAGGTATGTTGTATTCTTATTTAGTTTTTACGTTTTATGGTACATCTTTTTAACTTTTCATTTACTTTCCTCATTTTTTTGTATCTTTTTTAACCCTGGTGAAGCTCTGCTGCGTGGGACGAAACGTTGGCTCAATATAAACAGTTTAATCACTATTTGAGTTTTTCTTTGGCCGCACATGGACCATCTTCCTTTTCTAATACAGTTTAAATACATCTGCTATATGAACACTTTAATGGGGACTTCGCGGGGGGATTACTTGGCTCTTTACTGTACTTGTCGATTTATCGGGATTTCCTTGGACACAAATTCCTCGCTTACCCTTAAACCGTTCGCGATGCAGCTGTTAAAGGGAGCATGGCTCGCGGAAGTTATCAATTCAACCTAATAGTCCCTTCCTCCGCCTTCTAGAGGCATATTTAATAGTTTATCTACCAACTAACGTAGGCAACCGGGATCATTTAATTAATCCATGTATGTAATCTAATGGTTAGCTTTGAAAAATATTAATAATTTTTTTATTGTTTAAATTATTCACATGATTTTATCTAAGAAGTAAAAACAAAAGGGTAATGAGGACAAGAACAGAGTTATTGAAGACACATAATTATTAAAGACCATAATGACTCTTATTATTTTAATTGGTTACATGATAGTTTCAGTATTGATCGTATTCTATTTTTATTAAATAGTTTTTAATGAAGAATAATACCACAATTTGCCACATTTTCATTAAAACTATATATTTACCAAAAAAAATATTGTATAAATGATGACAATACTTACAATATAAATATGATATGTATAAATAAAAATATAAATCGGTATATTTTATCCTAAATTAATTAACTATAATTGTTAGTCAATATAACAATTACTTTATTGTTCTTTATGTAGGAGTATTCATAAATATTTAGTTTACGACTTCAGTTCTTTTTTATTTTATTTTAAATTGTATTCTTTATATTAATGTTAATATTATTATAATTATTTAGTTATTAAACCATTATATGTCAGGCAATTATCTCTCAAATATACAATGTATTTATTCTTAGTTCCAGAATAAAATTACTTTTTCATTTCATTCAATTTATTCATATAATAAGAACTGATAGGAAACAGAATATTTTTAATTATACTTGATTTTGAATCATTTTAATGTTTAATCTTGTTTTTTCGTGAATTTGGTCTCAATGACATCAGGTTTCTCTATCACCTTTTTTTTTTTTTTTTTTTTTTTTTTTTGAGTTTTTGATTTTTTGCTCCTTTTTTATTAATAAATATAACGCATAATTGAATATAATTATAGCTTTAATTTATTTATTTTTATTACATCGAAATATACAATTACCGTCAGGATTTGTGATTAAATCCTATATTGCCAAAGTTCAAATAATATTTTTAAGAAAAAGGGAAATAAAAACATATTAAATTATATATATAAAAAGTCTTGAGTGTCTATAGAAAATCCTCTATTGAGTTTTTGTAAAAAAAAAGATTTTATTCTTCTACTTTTCTTAGAAGAGTAGCTTCTCCATCAGGTGTTACTACATAGCTTTAAAGTAACTATAAGTATTTTATAGAGGAGGGTTCGAATTAAATTATAACAAATGAATCATTATTTTATATGAAGAGAAATAACATTTCCACACGAAAAGTTATCGACACTACGTAATATCGGCCTACAAAAATTGCTGAAAGAATGTTGACTATATGGGACAGAAAGGCAAGAATAGAAGCTACTAGGAAAAATAAACCGCTAAGTTAAATAAAATAGCATTGGAGACAGTAAAACAACAGGCCCGGTTTTTGAGCACAGTATTTTTAAGTGTATGTAGGTCATTGGGCTGTGGCCAGAGTTCTCAGCGCTCTGCTCGGGATTCGAGCCAACTCTTCATATTTCCTTCTCTTCTTTTATCTATCACTGTCTATAGCTATTACCGTCTTAAAATAGTTTCACTGCAATACATGAGAGAGTTTTGGAAATTCGTGAATAATTGAATAAAAAAAAAAAGTGTCGGAGATAGCATTTAATTCACACGCATCACGGACTCCAAAAAAAAAAATGTAATAATATTTTGTTAAATATAACGACTTATTTATCTAAGTAACGTTAATTTGATTAGTAGAGCTTTAATAATATTGTATAAACAATAGTTACATACAATTTCTTACCTAACAGTAACTCGAATGACTCAAAACCTTTCAAAAAGACTTTTTGGAATTTTTGGTATGTAGATGAATCATTTACAATGAGCCTCAAAACATGGAGAAGAAGAAACAGTGAACAACTTGCAAAGACTGGTCAGTCAATATCTCATGATATAAGGCAAGTAGGTTATGATGAGCGGGACATGTGGCTCGATGGCGAAGCAATCTATCAGGACGCCTGACACAACCATGAATGCCAACTATATTGGCAAGAAACCACGTGAGAAGCCAAAAATTAGATGGATAGACAGAATCAACAAAGGTGCGAAAGAGCTGCATGCAGTAAACTAGAAAGAAAGACCAAGAGGGGGCAGGCGTAGAGAAGGCTGGTTCGGGCTGCCAAAGATCTGCAAGGTCTATTAGCAACCGAAGCAACCGAATAAAAGATGAAATTTATATTTATTAAAAAAAAAATGAAAAAATCCTTAATAGTTTATTATCTTATTATTTTATTTCTCTCTCACGTTTTAAACCATAGCCCATTAAAATTGATGTGTCCAGTTCTATATTTTTGCTCTATCATATACTATTATGTTCAAGTCGAATCATATTTTTTTAAGACTATATCTTTATATATATTCATTCCTTCTTAAATATTATGTATATATTTAATAAAATCAATGAGTTGATATCACAAAATTGTGTTACATAGTTTCGTTTTTTATTTTGATAAATTCCAAAAAATAATGGCAATCGACTTATATACTTATAATAAATATACTTTAATTTCGATCACGTTAACTATTAAATACATTAGTCTATTTTTTAATACATTTTCATTGAAAAAACCTTATCTTTCGTAGGTTTAATACATTAAAATTAATTTAATTGAGTTTATTGCATTTTTATTCCTTATTACTATTTATAAGGAAAAACTCTTATTTTTGCCTAAAGGTCTCTTGGTATAAAACATAATTATTTAAAATTAATAAATATTTTTGTTTTGACTAATATCTAAGCTATTATCAAAAATATTTTAATTTTTTAACTTTATTCGCCCCTATAGTAAGTATTTTTTCTCTTTAGATTCACTATCCTGACGCAGATAGTAATACATACCCAATGTGCAATTTAAAAAAAACAAAACATAATGCTACATTTCATATTGAAATTACAATCTGGTTTAAATTCAGCAAAATCATCCGTTTATTTTTTCGTTATCGATCAGAAAACCACAAGTTCTCAAAACAACCTCGTTAATATATTGATTAATTATTCAATTATTAGCACGTTATCACTTATTAAATATTTAAAACAGCAATAGCCTCAGAACTATTAAAAGTTTAATAGCTCTCGTAATAATTATTTTATTATTAAAACTGTAAAACTTATTGTCATTTAAACGACTTTAATATCCTCTAGTTTAATTTATAGTCGCTTTGACCCTGTCCTACAGAAAATGAGATAGAACAACAGCAAGAGGTTAAAACGTAATGTGCAACTTTAAAGACTTTCTACGTTCCAATTTATTAATATATTATATTTATTTTTTTATATTAACATCTGTAATTTGATTATACTTATGGAGCTTTTATTCCATACAATCTATTTTACATGTTTTTTACTTAAACGAAACAGATACATGTTATAATTTTAATTTTTTTTTTTTCCAACACCTGTTGAACAGATTCGATACTTAGGACTCCATCTTGACAAGAGACTTACTTGGAATCCACACACAAGACTGAAACGACAAGAAACTGCTCGTAGATTCCGATTGCTACAACACTTACTTGACAAACGCTCTAAACTTCCCATTCATTACAAAAAATTAGTATACACTACAATAATCAGACCAAACTCAACTCCTTAACCATCCTAACCCATTAATTCTTAATCATCCTTAACAATCCCTGATAATCCTCCGAGGCGTCTGAAAAGAAGATGGCCACGGGACCTTCTAGTTTAAATTAATGTTTGAAGTACCACCAATGGGTGGTTCCTTCCCAAGATTTTCAAGTGTATATGAAACATACTACATATTTACCTGTTGTATTATTTTGTACAGTTGTAAATTACAATAAATAAATAATAAAAAAAAAAAAAAATTTCCCGCTAATATAAAACCGGAACCCTCCACTCTTGTAAAATACAACATTTATAGTTAGTGTAATAGGTTAAAAATGGGTTGTATATAATTTTGTAGCGGTACAGATTTTTATTTTTTTAAATTATAGCTAACAATAATGAGAACTTTTTTTTTTTTTTTTTTTCCAAATATTCAAGATTTAAGATACTTTAGAGGAAATGTCGGTATTTAAGGTCTCTTAGACTATTTCATTTCAATCAAAAAAATAATTTTTCTAATAATACAATAAATACCTTTATTGTAAATTTTTGAATTAATAGTTTTTCATAGAATTGAAAAGAAAAGAAAAACAAAAAAGAAACTTTGAAAGGGCAGATGATTATAATCCAAATGTAAACAAGAGAAAATATGAACAATTAAAGTTCGCTAAAAAGACCATTCAAGGTATATTGCTGTAAAAACAAATTAATTAAAAAAAAATACTTTATCATCGACTTACACTGATATACTGCTGATATACAGGCTTACACTTATACAGAGCCGACGATATTTCTGCGTACTAGGTATTGCAGAAACGGCGCCTGCCTGATATACAGAGCAGGGTAAACATGTTAATGTTTGCGTTAAAACTGCGTCACTTGTGCATGTGTTAGCTAACAGACGAATCGTCGAGGTTATAAAATTTAATTACAGAGCTGGTCCACAGAGAAGATAAAAATCTATCGAAATATCTCACGAATCTTTTTAAAAGACATTTATAAAAGACTTGTTGGCATTTAAAGAAAGGGCAAATTGAAACAAATAAAATGAAAAAGAACGATCTAAACGCTTTTCTGTCCGAAGAACTAGTTAAAATATCAATGAACCCGAAAAGCAGTAATGATAATGGAGAAATCAATTTAATTTAGAGCAAGAAACAGAATACTCAATTGAAATTTGGTCTGTACAAAAAGTAATTTTCTACATAGCTCGTACTTTTATAAAATATAACATTACTTGAAGTCTTCAAATTAATGAAGTTATTTCTGAAACTATAAATATAAAAGAAATAATAATGAAAAAAAATGGTTTTTCGTATTTTTTTCTGTATGATATAAGAATAATAATAAATAAAATAAATCTGTAAAACTACAACCCATGAAGGATCTGGGGTACTTTGTAAGGCAGTACTGTTATTAGACCGTTGTGCAAGGTGATTTGATCAGAATTACTATCCATCGTCAGATTTTTTATTCTAATAAAGAGTACTCTATGAAGCTGGGTTGACCCCGAAGGGCTTCTTGACCCACATGGTTGACTCACGGCTACAGTAACAGAATAAATAATTATCTGTCACAGCCGGATTCGAACCCGTAGTTCTCGGAGTTGGTATCACAGTGATAAGAACTATTTACTAAGGTTTTATGTTTTATTAAAAAACACTGCTCATAGATAGTGGCACTGTGATTTGAGGTAAGAAATAGTTGGGTTCCAAGTTAATTCACATTCATGGATAACTTCAACCTATTTTAAAGAATGAAAATTTTGACTTCTATTACTTTTATCGTGTTGGTTTCTTTAGCCAACACTGGAAAAAAAATGCTTTGGAAGAAAAAATATTGATTCGGTATTGTAATTTTAAGCTGTTTCGATCATATTTCATTTTCTGTTCTCTCTAGAATTATCAGTCAAAAAAACAAATCGGATATCGAGAAAAATGTAAATTTTATATAATATAACATATATTAATATAAAATATTTATTCTTATTATTATATATAATAATATTTGTGACATATAATATTTATTATTATTATATATAATATTTTTCATATACAATATGTATAATATGACCAGTATTTATGGAGTCTTAAAATATAAACTTATTGTTACTATAAAAAGTATTGTGAGGGACACAATTAAAATTTGAAAGGCATCAGAGTAACTGAAAATAACTAAAATTAATTTTTAAATTGACGATTTCAAAATTAAATCGCTTCATACAAGATATTACTATTAATATTTTTCAATTTTAAAACCATAGAACAAGTTTACCGAAAAACTGTGTGATTAATGTATAAATAATGCTTAAAATGTGACGTGTAAATCAGTCTCCTAAGATATGTTGTTACGACAGTGAAAAGTAATTAATTGAATTGATAAAATATATTCTATTTACAGAGAAGACTGAACCATATATCAACTTGATGGATTATTGACAAATTACAGATTAGAAATGGATCATTGAAGAGCTGGAAGGAGCGATGAGATAAGGCGTGGAGCTTTGCCAGGGTGTCGAATGACAACACTGCATTCGATCGGGGTGGCTAACGTTTGGTCCCATTACCGAATTAGAGTTTTATTAACGTTACTTACTTCAGAGGTAAAAAAAAAAAAAAAGTGGGAGCCAGCGACGCCACCATTATGGTCGTATTGTCTCCTCATTTAGAAAACAGTTTAAAAGAGATTTAGTAGGGAAAAAAATTGAAATAGTGTTAATAGTATTTTCAGTCAATTCAGAAACCCAATAATATAAGTTATAACTAATATAAATTCAGAATTAATTTTTAATTTTAGTTTTAAAAGCTAAGATTTTTAATTTGTGTATCAACAGAAGAAAAACGCTAGCCTCCATGATGGTTTCACTAACACTTATTTAGCCATTCACATTTTTTAGCTGTTTTTAAATTAATAGGTATTTTGTTGTTAAAATAATTTTCATTATTTAAAAAATATATATATATATAAAATAAGATTTCATGAATGGAGAAAGTACAAATTTGCCTAGAATTAATGCTTTAATTTTGAGAATTTTTTTTGCAACAAACCCAATTTCTATTCAGCAGGGTTTGGAAAGGTTAAAACATCTGTTACATATAGTTTTCCAACTGGGAGGTAAAGTCTTTCGATATAAATATAACCTCTTATGAACTTATAATATGTATCTTGAATTATACTAACATCAAAGTGATTTTCATAAAAATATAATCTACGGTTTAGATTCGATAAAATTTTTGGATCCCTTCAAGCTAGCTTTAACCTAATGTTTCTAGTTTTGACATCTTTTAGCAATTGATTAAACAACTTTTATGCAGTGTTTATAGTAATATTTTTACAATTAGGTACTGCATAAGAACGGTAAGAAATATAACTAATAATATAATAATAATTATACCGCTTATATTTCTAAGGCAATATAATTACATTAACAATTAATTATGAAATATAATTTTTGATATGATTATAAACGATTTAATGTAATGAATAATTTAAAAAAAATAAATAAAATTGTAGAAAGTTTTTTTCCTTTAATTTTAGAAAGCCTAAATGAGATTTTAGGATTAGACAACGATTTGGCATTTTTTTTTTAAGACACTATTTTTAGCAAAGTATTTATTTCGTTTGTTTCATTTAAATTAAATTAATTGTTCTAATGGGTAAAACGTTGTTAATATAAACACAATAAAAAATATTAAAATTAACGTAGGATTTTAATTTTAACACAACTTCTTTTTTAATAAAGAAATAATAGACTATTTTAACTAGTATTGTTAATCATTATTAAATTTAAAAAATGGTAAGATAATCAACTATTAAAGTAATGAAAAATTTGCCACACAATTATCTCCTCTTTTTCATATATTTAATTTATTTTATTTTATTCCAAGGAAGAATGAGGTTATTTCTCATTTATGAAATGTAAAGTATGAATTAATCAATATTAATGATAATCAAGAATGCCATAAATGATATATTAATCCCAGTAATAATAATAATTTATGCTATTAATCAATATTATTAATTTCATGAAACTAATGTCAGATAATAATAAACATAACTGAACTGGCATGCTTCAAGTTATGAATTAACTTTTACTTTCTTAAATGAAATCAAGACAGTGAGAAAATTTTGAATTATTTGTTCCAAAAATAAACAATTTCTCAGTAAGGAGTAATTAAAAATATTTAATGACTAGGTTTCTAATTTCTTCGATCAGCCATCACCGCTATCTTTACAGGGAGATATCATATCTCTTGATAAGCAAGAACAATTCGGAATCATCGGGAATGGTCGTGGTGAAATGAAATAAAGAAAAAACTTCAAACGACCGTTTAAAATTTATTAAGGCAATGTTATTGATTTGTTTTTAAAAGCATTTGCATTAATCAACAGTTTATCTTTATTATCAATTATTATTCAAAAATATATTAAAAAAAAAAAAAAAAGGAAAAACTGAACTGAAACTGAAAGAACAAATGAAAGTTTGAAAATATTTTACCTGTTCATCCTCAATTATCCTTAAAAGAAATTGAGTAAAACATTGAAATCTCGAATTAATTTTAATAATTAACAAAACGAGAGAAATAAAAAACTTCAACCTAAGAGGTGTAGTGAAGAATAATTGATAATATAAGAGACCTAATTTGCTATAGGTGATATAGTGACATGATACAAACATGTAGATAATCTACCCATTGATAGAACACCAATAAGAGGAAACTTCTTCAACCATTTCGGTAGAACTGCTACTACATTCGCTATCCTAACGTAGATCAAGACACTTTGTGTCTTAAAAACCAAAAATAATATTGAATTTTTATCAACAATTTTTCCAGAAACGGTACATAGTTTTAATTTTTTGTTTACAATTTTACTCATTATTGTAGTAAAGTAGTACGCCCTGCGATCAAAAAAGGTATAAAGTAGTAGACAAAAATATTTAATGTACAAATTAATATTTGTTATTATTTCTAATAAGTATTATGCGACTGACAATCACTATATTCTATATTCACTACTCCATCACAATTTAAAAACAAATAATTTGTTTTTGTATAATTTCTTATTTTGTTCGTATATATATTCTAATTTTTTGTTACTTGTTACAATGTTTGTCTCTTGTTTTCATTTAGGCCTGATGAAGCCCTGCAAAGTAGGCCGCAACGTTGGCTAATATTAAACAGTTTTTAGTACCTTTATTGACCACCGTTCGGGCTTTCTTCCTATAATCTACTTCATAAGGTCAACTATCTTCCAATATTTACTCATTCCTGTTTTGTAAAAAACAATTTTATTCATTTATAAGCAAATTTAAGGTTCAAATAACTTTTTATATAACAATTTCATCACTTTTAATTTTAAAAAATATAACTTACTAAAAATTGTTTAATTAATATTAATTGTTGCAACAGTTAGATACGGATTCCAACTATCGTCTTTTGGATTGTTAATATGAAAATCAATAATAAATCTATTTTTAAGAAATTTAGGTCCGTAGTAAGGATTTATCTTGACAAGAGACTAACTTGGAATCTACATACTAGACTGAAACGACAAGAACCTGCTCGTAGATCGATTACTACAATACCTACTTGAAAAACGCTCTAAACTTCCCATTTACTACAAAAAATCTTATATGCTGTAATTTGGACATACGGAATTGAGCTTGGAAGATATAAAATTCCTTTCGTATTCAATCCTTAAAATCCCAAATCCTCCGTAAAATTGTTGATGCTCCTTATTACGTCACAAATAAACTCATCCATAAAGACCTCAACATCCCATTCGCTTCAGATTTGGCCCGCAATAGATATACATCCTTTCATTCCAAAATCCTTACCAACCCAAACCCAGTAGTTCTTAGTCTCTCATCCTTAACAATCCCTGTAATCCTCAGAGGTATCTGATAAGAAGGTGGCCACGGGATCTTTTAATTTAAAGCAATGAATTAAGTACCACCATTGGGAGGTTCCTTCCAAAGATTATTTATTATGTGTTCCGGACCATTAATCACATTTAATTTTTTTAATATACAGTTGTAAATTTCAATGAATGATTAAATTAGAACAGGTTTTCAGGCCATTTTAAGATGCAATAAAGTAATGGTAGGGTAATTAGTATTCGAAAAAATAACAAACATATTAAAGAAAGACATTAAAACATAATATTGAATCAGTATAAACATCAATGTTTATAATCTGCGTTCTTTTATATTTCTATATATCTTACAAGGATGATTTTATTTTTAGAGAGACGGAATTTTATCGACTCCATTCTACGTAGTTATCAGATATATAAAAGGTTATTTTTACGACGAGGTGCAGGTATATCATTCAAAAGCGACGTAAAGAGACACGTATCTCATTGAAGACAACGCTATCACAGGGACGCGGAGGTACAACAGGTGTGTGGAGGTGGAGGTGCACAAGGGCCTTGATGTGCACGCACGTTCCCCGATTAGATTACACATCGGAAGAAGGCTCCCTACCGCCCCCTATCAGTGCACCAAGTTTAATGGCCTCGTAGGCAGGAGCAGGAAAATGCAATGATGACACGACTCCAACAAATACACTTTCCTTAAGTTGAAGTAAGCAATAGCTAAGAACGAAAAAATTAAAGATTAAAAAAGATAAAAATTTATTATATTCATCACAAAAAAAAAGACAATACTCTCCTAATATTTAAAGTTGAATACATCTTTACAAATCGCAAGGCTTTGTTTTTTGTGGGACTGATTCCTTTATTTTAAAAATATAACATTCTACAAATTTCTTTTGCTTTTGTAAGTGTATATGAGGGTCTAGGATTCATAGGGAATTAGAAATAGATAATTTAGAAATGTTTTTTATTAATGTCGCTATTAGTTTGTTTTATCTGGACTAACAAATTTGATCTTTGGGGCTCTACTAAATCGTCGTATTCCTCTCGTATCCAATCCTTACAATCCAAAATTCTCAAGGCTCCTTACTTTGTCACAAATAAAATCATCCATAAAAACCTTAATGTTCCATATGTAACTGATCTAGCCCGAACCAGATATCAATCCTTCCATCGTAAATTTCCTAACTCTATCAAAACTCTTTAGTTTCTAACCTTGTTTCTCTCTTCTATTCCTGACAAGCCCCCGAAGCGCCTGAAAAGAAGATGGTTTCCAGACCTGGTGTAGAAATATGATTTGAGTACCCATGTCACTCCATTTTGATCTCCCATCAAATTTACATGGTGTATTTTTATGTAAATATAGTTGTAAATGGCAATAAATAAATAAAATATTGTGTTTAGTTCATTTAATTTAAATTAATTGTTCTAAGGGGACAAAACTTTGTTAATAAAAATTAAATAAACTATTGCAAAAATTAGTGATTCAATGCTCTAAGAACTCCTTTTTCAATAAAGATATTAAAAGCTATTTTAATTGGTATTGTTAATTAAAAAATAATAAAAAACAAATGATAGACAATTAACTAGATAATAAAGCATTCCCTACACAATTATCACCCCTTTTTCATTTCATCAGAGAGAAATGAGGTAATTTACAACTCGACTTTGAGCTCGTTAATTTCAACTACTTTGTACGATTAGAAAAACTATTTTTGTGTAAGATTGTTTATTGAGGAAGGCATTAGCATTTAAATTGTCAGGCTACAAACGATAAGAATCGTGCAATGACCTTATTATAAAAACTAATCCAATTCTATTGGAATATTTTATAATAATACATAATACATTTTATAATAATAAATTACTATTTTCAATTTTTACTTCATTAACTATAAAACAGGAACTATAGTAGTCGATGCAAAACTTTTCCTCAGATTAAAACTAAAAAAATAAAAACTGAAATTTACCTCCTCTTTTATAATACTGGAATGCATAAATAAATAAAAATAAGCGAATTTGTAAATGATATTAAAAATTTAAAAATCGTCTTTACACTTGAATTAAATTATGCATCAAAAGAATTTTTTTATAATTTGTTTTAAAATGACCTAATAAATCATAAGTCATACCTAATAGATCATACGTAATCATAAATCATACCTCAATAGTTTAGGATTAAACCTGGCTACTTCAAAAACCCTCAGAGATGATGATAAAATAGTGAAATTGGTGTTTCAGTTTTTAAAATCAAAAAGTTTACTGGCAAGAATCGGACAGACAAAAAATAATAATTAAATTAAATTAAACAAATGTATGAAAAATTAAATAAGCTATAAATGGCGTTATTGTCCAATCATGTTTTACGCAACTTAAAAAAACAAACAAACCATACCTATCCCCTACATATAATATATTGAAAACTATTTTTTTATGCTTTCCTACAGAATATATAAAATAGTTTATTCCTTGATCTGCGGACACTACGAATTAGCCTGACAACTGTTTTTTTTCAGGTCTCTGAAAACCTCTGGACCGTGTTTTAATGACAATGAGACGGATATAATATGTAATCTCTGTGTTTAGAGCAAAATTATTTCTGAATATGCTCAGTTCCAATCATGAATAGTAATGAATGAGTGTAAAAATTAATTTTTATTTTATATATAATATTATCAATTTTTTGAGACTGATATTTATAGTTTAAATAAATCATTTGGTATCCATTTTAAGTCTCAACACTCTTTATTATATCGTCAACAGTCCAACGTTTCGGCCAATTCGGGCTTCCTCAAGGAGAATCTTGAGTATAAATTTACACCTCAATTCCAATTATTTAAAAAGGTTTTGCAGGCTATTCTGCTCAGGTCATTAATTACAAGTCAAACCACCCTATTTTGACACAATTCATTAGTTTTAAAACTTTTAATTTTAAATCACTTAACACTATCCTGTGTTATAATTTTATAATAGTTTGTTGATAATATAGTTGATAGTGTTAAGTGGTCGAAAACTAAAAGTTTTAAAAATTAATGAAATTGTGAAAAAATAGGGTGATCTGACTTGCTATTACTGACCTGAGTAGAATAGCCTGCACAACGTTTTTAAATAATTGGATGTGAGGTGTAAATCTATACTCAAGATTGTCCGCATTGGCCGAAACGTTGGACTGTTGATATAATAAAGAGTGTTGAAACTTAAAATGGATACCAACTGATTTATTTAAACAATTAATTTTTATGCTAACAGATATTACTTTTAGAAGCAAGTTATATAGATTTCAGCAGTCATGGCTTGTTTAGAAGAGCGTTTCGACAAATAAAAAAAAAAAAGTAAAGGAAAAAAAAGCAAGCCTAACCGGAGATAAAGTAGATTAGCCAAGTTAGAAAAAGATTATTATAGAAGCGAGGTTGTAAGAAAGAAAAATAAGCGGATTGAACTGTGAGAAGGAGAAGTTGGGTAAGAGCCTTGAAGCCGTCAACCGAGGAGGGCTAACTGCTCCTCCGTTATGTATCGGCTTCCAAGGAGTGAAATACATAATAGTTCTATCTCCTCCTTAGGGTAGTCATGTGGAAAATAATATCAACTTCATATTACAGCTCAAAGCTGTGCCATTAAGTTCAGAGTCACGCCTTGCCTCCACAAAATAATTCAAAGGTGACCATATGCGACATATTACATAAAAAAGTTGCTACATGTTAGGTACTTGTTTACTCTGGTCCTTCTAAGTCCGAACAATAATATTATGACATTATTTAACCACTAAACCTTCGACTTCTTCTCAGATTCAATCCTTACAATCCAACATACTTCCTAGAATCCACAATGGTCCTTACTTTGTCACAAATAAAATCATCCATAAAGACCTTAATGTTCCATATGCAACCGACTTAGCCCGAACCAGATAAGCCCGAATCCTTCCATTATAAACTCCCTAACCATCAAAACCCTCCAGTTTCTAACCTTGTTTCTTCTTCTATTCCTGACAATCCTCCGAATAACCTGAAAAAAAGATGGCCTCGAGACCTTCGAGTATAGAAATATGATTAGAATGCTACCAACGGGTAGTTTCTCTACATACCTGTATTACTCCATTTTGATCTTACATAAAATTTATTTGATGTATTTTTATTTATATAAAGTTGAAAATACTAATAGATAAATAAATAAAAAACATTATTTAAAAAATTTGGAATATTGAAATATAACCTGAAGTGAACCGAACTAGCATTAGCAAAAATTTATACTTTAGATCCATGCGTATTTTTTAACTATCAACCTGGAAGCGACAATTCCTTGATTTATTTAATTTATTGAATGATGTTTCGTAGCCCTTACTTGGTTAATATAACAGTTACATTTTTTTGTTTAATAATTGATTATGGTAGGGTATAGACTAGTGCAAAAGACAACTCTAACTATTTACAACGCTATAAATATTAAACAATGTGAACAACAAAAATGAATTTATATATATAAGATAAAATAAAATAATAATTCTTAAGAAGAGAGGAAAAAAGAAAAGATATTAACAAATACAATGACATTTATAGTTTTAATAAAATAAATATCTGACTTCTAATAGGAAAAAAAATAATAATATTATCTTTGAAAAAATAGCTAACCGAAGTAAGTGTTAAAATTCATATTCAAATCGTATTATCTCAACTTCCTTGTAACTGTGCCACCAGGGTGGATAGATTTATGAATGAGGTCATTTGCCAGATTTGTACGGATGTTGGTACATCAGTAATCGAAAGGATCGGGACACGCCGCCTAAGATGGTACGAGCATCTGAAGAGTCGGAAGAATATTGGCCGAACCGAGTACTGGATTGGGTCCCAGCGGGGAGGAGAGTTCGCGGATGGACCAGAAGAGGATGGAGGTAGTTCTCATGTCATCTTGGAAAGGGCTAGTCGAGGTCTGCGAGAGGACAATTGGTTATGTCGAACCACTTGGAGTTTTGCACTGATAAATTGAGGCAACCCTGTTCGGACCGCCTATAAACTAAAACGCAATATTAAAACCAAAGTTGTTCAGTAAAAAAAATATTTGAAGGACCTCCATATCTTGAAGTGCCCGGGGACACAAAGGCGGGCCTGATAACTTGTAAAATATTTGACCTATTTCGAATATTTTGAAACTAATACTACTTCACTACTCTCCCTAGTTTTCCTAAATTGCCTCTATTTCATTCTGATTGTATGATATATTACAATCTATTGGGCGCAGCATGCCTAACCAATGAAGACCCTTTCCTTGGAAACTCCATACCAATAAAGACCTTTTTAACCTTGTTTCCCACACAGATAATCCATTTAGGCATTTGAAAAGAATTTGGCTGTGTAACCTTCCCATAACAGTCATTATAAATGTAACAATGAAGAGTTCCTGCAAGCCATTATTGTGATATGAAGGGCCAACTTTAACCAGGAGGGGACACATGGAAATGTAAGATACGGGGTTCCTTCAGATTAGAAACTTCAGTTTCTGAAAAGCTTTGTACTATATAAAGAAATAAAAACTTTATTTAAGACATTAATTAACATTTCTAAATTAATATATTCACCGACCGAGTGGGAAAAAAAATTATTTTCATGATTTTTGTTGTTAGCAAAATTATGAATCACTTTTTCAAAGTCTCTATAAAAATCACTTTCTATCAATAAAAGTGATAAACTGCTCAATCTATCTTGAAGTAGTAACTGGTTCTCAGATTATAATAGATTTATTTTAAATAACTGACCATAAGAGTAAAAGGGTCTATGGAACTCGCGCAAAGTAATCCCCAGGGAATAAAGATGGTACACGTCATACTAATTTTATTTACTTTAGGAATTTTTACTATAATTTATGTAATACAAATATGGATATATTCCAAAACAGTAAGAACATAAAGATTGTGTTTACCTAAATTATACACACACATATTTTTACTAAATCACATTTTCACGTCTTCATAACATTCTGTATTCGTTTTCTTCTTTGGTTATAGCCAAAGAAAATCTTCACCAATTCAATCCATTCAAAAATTGAGAAATTAAAAAATATTGCGGGTATGTAATGCGTATAAATCAAACAGAAACTTTAACATATAGTATTACTATTTAGAGTGAAAAAAAAAAATTATTTTTTCTATTAATATCTAAATCCGAATATGTATATTTCATGAAATTATAATACTCCATTTAATAAACTATTGGCTATTTTATCTACTTATCATACTATTACTGATTTATTGTTTATTGTTATATTTTATCCACTATGTTATTTACAAGTTTGTAATATTGTCTACTATAAATAAAATACACTTTTACTCGAAATATTAATTAATTAATTTACAGATAAATCCACGATCAAGAATTATATGTGTGTGTAAGTAAATATAAACATTAGTTATAATTAGTTATATTTTGTCGATATTTGAGAAGCATTCTGTAAAAAGTTATAATATCCACTTTTGAAAAACTATAGAAAAAATATAAAACCAGAAAAAATATTTTATTGATATTATATATTACAGGAAACAAATTGTGCTCTTTTATATTTCAAAAAAATGTATTTCACCTCTGATGAAGGTTTTAGTCTCATTTTTATTCATTATATTAATTTTTACTTCATTAAGTTTCTTTCTTTACACTTCATGTGCTTTATATATTGTACTGTGACCTAATATTTGGTCTTTTAAAAAAATAAAAATATTTGATAAAAAATGTTGATTTGTAAAACCTAAAGAAAGAGGAAAATTTAAGTTTTGAAATAAAAAAAAAATTTAACTGTAGCACTTTAATTAGTAAAGAAAAATTGAAGAGTAGTAGGTATATCATTTAGAATGTTACTCAATCTTTAATTTTCACAAAAGACAAGTAAACAAATTTTCTTTGTAAATTACTTAATTTAAATTATGTCATTTTATCTAAAATTTGAATATTATAATCAAATGAATAAAAATGCTTGATATTAATATTAAATAAACAGAGTTATTAAAAACATTATTTAAAAATAAATTAAATGAAAATATTAAAATCCGAAATTAATCAGTTATTAAAAAAGAAAAATTAAAAGCCAATAAGTGCCTAGTTAAATATGCCTTACGTAAAACGGCCAACATATTTAATCAGGATGATGCTTATTTAAAGGGCATTGAATATTTAATAAGCATTGAATATTTAAAAGGCATTGAAACTCCTAAATCAAGCTGCCTCAAACATTTGCAAGTTGCGATATTTTCTGAGTAAGCACGATTTCTTTTTTTTTAATTTATTTATTTATATTTTTATTAAATATTTTGAGATATTATTATTATTGCACAATAATGAATAGAAATGCACCTGCTGCGATAGTGCTGTGGCGAGATGGGATCATGAGGATGTCACAGCTTTAGCCTTGAGATAGTATTGATGTCAATGCTGAATAGCCCTCATATCGTCACGCTCAATATTATTATCATTCATCTCTCAGCGTTGATAAAACCTTTTCATGCCATTAAACTAATTTATTCTGAATAAATAAATATCTATCTATAT
>NW_027105776.1:44060-53267 GCF_000696795.3 Halyomorpha halys
TATTTTATTCTATATTTAAAATACACACGTTTAAATCCAGAACAATATAATTGATTTTAGAAGCGCGACAACGCCGAGGCAGAATTAGGTAGAGATTACTGTTTGACGACACTCCCCCCACCACTACAATTATTAACGTGTTGTTGCCAAGGCTATTAGTGTGGTATCAACGTTGAGCGAGAGTTCGCGAACGATCTAGACTTTGTATTTTAAAACAAAGGCTACAGATCGTTTATTAAATTAATACTTTTTTTTATGAAAAAAATCATATTATGCCATACCAATTTTTAAATAGAAGTATTAATTAGTTAGCTATAATTTTGAAGACATAAGTGTATGATTAAGATGTTATGTGCATTTTAGAAAAAAATAGGTATTTTTCACTTGGAAGAATATTTTAAATATTCCTTTTTAAGTACAAATTAGTTTTGCTATACCTTTAATTGTGGTAGTTTTCAGTAATTAAAAAATATTTTTTTCTATTTAACACGTTGACTGCCTACTTACAGATAGCTCGTGGTTAACGCTGTTACCCACGACCATCCAGCTACGAGTTATCTCTTATATTTTTACTTGCGATATTTAGGTAGATACGATGTATAAATTGTGAAGTTTTTAGAGTTTAAAAACATTAGAATTTTACTGTAAATACTGTAGAATGCAAACCATAAGTTAATTAAAACTAACGTTATTAAAACAATAAAACATTAAAAAAATTAATTACAGTTAACAGTTAATTATTGATTCATCATGATTTATTTATACAGGTTTCAGTTCCGAATAATCAAATTATGTAAATCAATTGAACAGGTGAAGGCCACTATTATTAAAAAATAAAAATCATTCTTTTTTACTACTTTTTCTGATAAAAAATAATTTTATATACACTAAAACTAGGAACGTATAACAGAAGTAATCAAAATTTATCATCAGAAAGTTTTTAATCTTCAGAGACACTTCAATTCTAATAAGCAGCATTTAAAAACTATTAGTAAGTTTACTGTATTTAATTTTTAATTCCCTTTTATGATGTCTTGATTGAATTTTAGAAACGTCATTTTTATACGATAAGATAAGATGCAAATAAAAAATAAATTCGAAACGAAAGATTTGAATTCCAATGAAATTAAATTTTTTTTGGATATTGATTCATCAAGATTGTGATCAAAACTGAGACACCCTGCATTATAGATTTAGTCTCAATTTTGAGCTATTGCATCTTAAGGGGATGAAATAATTTTTTAAGGTAATCTAGGATCGATATTCACCCTAATTTAGAATATTAAATTTATAAAAAAACTTTCTAAAAGTAGACCATAAATAAAGCTAGCGATATGGGGGCAGGTTAGGACTGGTCATTCCGCAATTCGTGAAGAAAACAGCATTTCTGGGGTGGAACATCAGAGATTACTGGGCTTCAGTGAACTGAGAACGACCGCTCCAAAAGATTAGTTACGACTCCAGGAAGACAAACTGGAACCTAGCTACTTCTGTTTACACTCCATTAGGCCAAATTGCTTCGCTTAGTAATTCCCTTTTAGGAGAAGTCCTCGATTTGGGGAGATATTTCAAGGGACATGTGGGAAAATTAAGGGAAACTCAGTTAAGTTACTTGATGTTATGTACTTTGATTCATTTAATCACTCGTCCGTATATTAATTTTTAAACTTATACATCGCGTATATATAAGTAACAGCAGGTATAAGGTTCAGTAATATTGTAAGAAAATGTCACATTTACTATTAAAATATCAATATATTAACTACAAATTATTATTTGAACTTCACAACTTCACTGACCCAACAGTGAAGAATTAAAAACTTTCAAATACTGTACAACGGTCGGTTAATACTAAAAAAATGTAATTTAATATATATGAAAATGAAAATTGGATTGTCGGTCAATAAAAATAGTATTTACATTGTAAAAACAAATTTATGAAAAGTTATTATTATATTTTTTGAATACAAAACAAATATTGTCGTATTATATTAAGTTTGAACAGTTTATAACTATTTTATAAGAAAACCCCTGAAGATGGAAGGATTGCTCTGAACGTCGGAAAGAGTAACTCCCTAGCCCAATAGAAAAAAAAAAAATAATTTTCAGCATTTATATGAAATCGGTTATTTTACATTTTGGTTCGATATAATCGTAAAGTATCTTTAAGAATTAAAAAAATATGTTATTTTTATCAGTTGCAAACTAATAAAATCAGAGAAAATTTGGGATAACTTTTGAAAATTTCAGTGTTACAAGAAAGCTTTAAGCATAATATATAAAATTAAATGTCTAGTTAGCTCACCAGATCTACGGCAGCCTGAAAACGAAGACCGCTGGCCGATTCACAACTAACTCCGAGCACTAGCTCTCGATGACTGCGGTTCCAACGGGGTGGGGATATCTCTGTCGGATTTACCCCCCACCAGCTCCCTCCTCTCTGTCAGGGGAAAAATACGTGTTTTCCAAGGATAGGGTTTCCTTCAATCTTCGTAAACGTGTAGAAACGAATATCAGTTAATTGATTATTAATATTTAAAACGAATGTCTAAGAAAAAAATCGAGTCCTTGAATATTTTGAGGTTATTTTAAATAGTTCATATTGAAATAAAAATAATTTTTATAAGCATAAAAACATCAAAAATGTGATTTTATTAATTTGAAAAAGAAAACCAATAAAAAATAATCTTGGGGCATCTCGCTTCAACTTTCGTTTTGTTGGATACGTACATATTTTTATATTATATTTTTTCAGACTTAAGAGGTATAATGATACAAAGTATGAAAAATTAAACAAAATTTATTCAAATGCTAATAAAAATCCCCGTCGAACATGCAACATAATACATAATACCACACTTAATGTACTTAAAAATTCGACAAAGCCAAAATCTCCTATGAAAATCCAATTTATTATTATTTTTTTTTTAAACATACTACAGAAAAAGACATTTAATAAGAATCCACGCTTAGGACTCATACTGTATTTTCTGTATGAAGTAACCTGACGGAACCTCAGAAAAAAAGATAGGTTAGGTTTTGATTTTTGGAAAAAATAAAATTATTATTATCTGGCATTAGAAACCGTCTTCTAACAACTTAAAATAACCGTTTATTAAGTATCCATACATCTTCACGTACATATGTACACTTTTTTTTTTTTTTTTTAATAAGAGTATCTACTATTTTCAAAATATTTTGTTCAATGCCAGGCTATAAGATGTGAATTATTTTTATAATATCAAATACTAGTTAACTACAAAATAATAAATATGGATTTGGGCGTGTAGAAGTCGCAATGAAAAACGGAGTCAGAACCTTAAAGATGAAATTAACTCCGAACCGTTCAATCTTTTAAAACTCCGAAATTCCTATTTAATATATATCTAAACATATACACCAACATAGTTTACCTTTTTAAAAAAATATGAATTTCTGATATTTTGAATATTCTATTGAGAAATATAAAATTTTAAAATGAACCTCATAGCTCATGAGTTATATGTACAAAACTATATGTATAAAAAAAATCCCAAACTATTATTAAAAAGGCAAATAGATAAACAACGAATGTGACAACAACAATCCATTAAACGAATATAAAAAAGGAAAAACAAATTAAATTTATAACAAAAATAATTAAAGATATAAGCCTTAATAATTTGTTGACTTTTTTTTTTACATTATTTGAAATTTTCTTAAATTAAAAATTTTTTGGATGAAATTCTATGCTAATTAAATGTTTATTGGTTTTTATTATTTATTTGTGCATTCAGGAGGCGCTGAACGGATTAAATAAATTGATTTAATTTATTTATTGAAGGCATAAATAAATAATAAAAAACAATAAATGAGACTCTGGTAACGAGCCTTAATTAACTTAAAAATTAAAATAGTCTACGAACAAAGAAATAATTCTATGTTTTTGAAAGAGTTTATTATTCACCTACTATATAGGTTGGGCAAGCAATTACTTTAATGCTTGGACAATAATCTCTTTACTGACATAAACTTTTCCAATGTCTCTTAATGAATGGTCCTTACTTTTTAGACGCAGAAGCAGTTAGAAATGGAACTTGGACTCTTGCCATTAATTCTACAGTCTAGGATAATCTGAGTCATTTGGTCTAAATCTGAAGAATTCTCAAGGAATTTAAAATAAAAAAAAAATACGAATTAAAATTATAGAATATAAATATTTTCAAACGTAGATGCAAATAAACAAAATCGCTGTAAATAATACGTAAATGTAATAAAACAGTAAAAAAGTACATTAGAGCACTATTTTTAACCAAACTTATTTTTTTTTTTTACACTATATAGTTACAAAAAATGGAAGGAATTTAATTTCACCATAACTACATTTTTATCGAATTAATAATTGTATTTATATTGAAAAAAAATAATAATAAGAGAATTAAATGCTTATAATTAAAATATGGGGGGGTTTGGATTACTGAAAAGTTTGGATTAAAGAAAGTATTGAGAAAAATGGTGTAAAAATTCAGCTATAACTATTTTCATTTATTTAATTCTTCTTCTAAATATTGTTTTGGAAATTGGGCAGCTTTAAAACATTTTTTTTTTTTTTTTTTTTTTTTTTAAGAAGTCAGGTATATACTCAACATCTTAGAACATCACCGGTCACTAGCCGTATTTAACGCAGCTACATTTGGATTTCCATTTACATCCCAAGTGATGCTAAGTAATGATTTAATTTGTTAAAATTATACGATCCTTCATTTATAAGTGGAAAAAAGTATTTTAAAATACTATATATATGGATTGATTTAAAACGTGTTAAAAAAAAAAGTTTTCCAACAAAATTTGTATTATAAATATTTGTACTATTAATTAAATACGTTTTACAGAATAGAATAATTATATGAGGATTTATACAATATGGATGATGATTTATACAATAGATATATTTATTTCTAATTCCAAAAAAATATATTATGAACACTTCCATAGGAATTAGATTACCCAATATCGAAACTCTACAAATTTCCACTTTCGATTTCCACGGTGATTATGATAACTTGCCTATATAGATCGGGCAGTTAAAAATGTCCTTTGAACATTTACACTTTTATTTGAAAACAAGATTATACAATATTGTGAAAATTACTCAATAGAACAATATACGATAAAGTTTTTTGTTCTTCTATCCTGCATTCAGACCAAAAATTAAAATAAAATTGTTAGATACTATGAATTTTTTTTTCTCAATAAATGAATTTAAGCACTATTGTGTTTTAATTTTTAAAAATCTAGAAGGTCAGATGGAGAAATAAAATCAATTTATTATTAGTATTTATTTGTTAATTTGATTCTCAGAATGTAATCATTTATATTTAAACCATTAGATTATACAGAAACATAAAAACATTGATCACAATACAGAAATACCTCATGATGGATGGCCGAAAAAATAATAAATTATACATTTGTTGAAATACCATCACCCCGTTATTTTTTAGTTGAACCTGTTTCATCTTAAACATTATTTCACAACTAATAATTTTAGTAACAATTATTATTTTTTGTCTAATCGAATTTTATTTAATTTAACACTAGAATAAGTTAATAGGAACGTAATGCAAACCGAAAATGGAGTAAGTTTAGGTGTTAAAATACCCGTGCTTGGGTATACTGATGATTTGGTATAATTGAGGAGGACAGGGAAACTATAGAACTAAATATAACCACGTTGAAAAAATCTAGTAACGGACTAGGTATAGAAGTAAAAACGGATAAAACAAAATATATGGTTAGAAGCATTAACAGGAGCAATTTCGGATATACAGATATAGGAGGAAATACATTCGAACAGATAGTGAGGTTTAAGTTTTTAAAAATTACTGTTATTTTTCAATTTCGAAATTACATAGCTCGGGGCTTCTGTCGAGAAACTTAAAAATAAGTATTAAAAAACTATTATCTTTCCTACTGTCCTTTACGGATGCGTAACATGGCCTGCTACTCTAAGAGAACAACAGCACATTAAGGTTTTGGAAAATAATGTATTTGAACCGAAAAGAAATGAGTCAGACGGAGAAATTAGAGAAATTCACCTACACAACTTTGAATTGATGGAACTGCTTCCGGTAAATATAATTAAAGTTAAAGCAATGCTGTGAAAAAGGTTTTAGGGCTTGGTAAGAAACGGATCCCTAACATATTAATAAATTATGAATTGACCTGTCGTGTCTGGTAAGCTTCCTAGGGGTTGCCTAAAACATAGATGGGAGGATTGCGTCAAGACTGATTTAGTACATTTTTGTTGGGTTTGGACGAAATCACTGGATGTTTGTATGTAGCGAACGATTGGAGATGTCGAATTCGAACCTTCGGGTTCTCAATGCCTTTATTATTAATCAAATAGTAAATATTCTCATATGTGTAATATTAACAAGAAACATTCGAGATAAATAGATAAATAAATAAAACCGAGAGGAAGTATTTAACAAAAAAACAAAAAAAAAACAAATAGAATAAGTTCATATAAAAAATAAAATAGTTGTTAATAGAACACAACTTCACACAATAGGGAAGTGCATAATTTACAGGATGTTGTTTACTTTAGGTCTGGATAACCCAGCTGAGGGGAATACCCAGCAGGATCAAAGAAAATTAAAAAAAAAATAATTGAAAGATTGAACCCTCTTGAGATACGAAGGACGACCTCTAGAGGCAGCTTCCAACTTATGCACGGAACTTATGCAACAGATGTAAAAACGTTCTTATCGAAGGATCTCTGTATATATTACAACAATGCCAGCATTATCGAAGAAAAAAGTAATTGTCAATGCCAAGATGGGATAACTTCAGATCCATTATGGATATATTGTCTCGAGTATCATTTCTGCCACAGAAACCTTTTTACGATTTTTATTATTCTATATACAGTGAGACTTCTTTACGACGGATACTCGTGGGGAAGATGATTTTGTCCGTTAATCGCAGGTTTTCGTTAACAAAAAATGGTTAATATAAAATGAACAAAAAATTGAATTATTATCATATCATCTTATAGAATTATTAACACATCAGCAGTGTCGGATCGTGTAAAGAAAAGAATGGTTTATTCGGCAATGCTGCCCAAATACATTGGGTTGCTATGATACACAGAGTATCTACAAAGCCATGATTGGACATGCATACACTGCCATATATTAACAATAATACAAATTGTGTAGAGAGGATGGTCGGGAGGTGCGGTCGGCAAAAAGGAGAGGGGAGGTATGAGAGAGTGGAATTGGGAGAATAACATATTGAATGAATAGTTAAGTTGTAATATGTTTTTTGTGAGGAGGAGTAAACAAATACATACAAGAAAAAAAATAAAATAGTTAAAAAAAATATTTGAAATTTATTGTATTTAGTTTATAGCTGATCATTGTTTAGAAAAATAAAAGGTAGGGAAAAAAGTGTTTGATTGTTAAGATGTTAATTTACCGTATATGTGGAGAAGGTCGGGACGGTGTGGTCAACAAAAAAAAAAAATTATTTGTGCCAACGTTTCGACCTGAATTTCAGGTCTTCTTCAGGGCTAAAAAACAAACAAAACAGTAGTAGGTCTAGTACTATCTACTTCTATTCTTATTAATCAACTATTTTCTAAATAATTTATTGTTATGTATATTTCCAAATTTGCTTGTTTATTATTTTCCTTTCTTTTTTATGTTTTTCTGAATGATGGTTGTTATTTCTTTTTAATTTATTAGTCCTGATGCAGACCTGAAATTCAGGTAGAAACGTCAGCACAAATAAATAGTTTTTTGTTTATTATATATACAATTAATTATTATATTATATATGCAAATTAAGAGAAATTATCAATAAATAACAGTGTAGAAATAAATAAAAAATTGAATAGTTTACAGTAGTAAAACAGGATAAAAAACAAATAAATATGTTTTGAGAAAACCAATAAATAAATTTTAAAATAACATATAAATGAGTTAAGAGAAATGAAATGAAAATAAAGTAATAAAAGATCTTGTCTCCAAAATCGTTCTTTTCGACACATCCCTGTTTTGGTTTAATACTGTCACTTCATACTGTGTATGAAAAAAAGTTTTGATTTTATTTTTAATTGGACGTATTCTAGCGATAATCACTATCTCTACAACCGTTCCCTTAAAGACTGTCGCTTAGCTAGTACAGCTGTCACAGAGTTATCGATACTATCTACGGAATATGTCAAATAGGATGAACGAAAACTTATTTGAATAAACAATTTATATTATAATAGATATTTTAGTATCTCTGAGATGTTATAACCAATAACCGAATATAACCATTGGCGAAATATACTAAAATTGAATATAACACTAATCCTTTAAATTATAACATAAATATAGTAAAAAAAAAATAATGAATCCTTATACTAAAAATACCGTGCATACTATTTTACCATGATGTTCTCATCATATATATCAGGACTTAACAGTTTAAAATCCTCATATTCAGCCTGTATTTCATGCGTAACCAACCATGACATAGATGGAGATTAAAGCGCATGAAACTTAAGTTACATTATTAAATCCTATATCTAATACTCTCAGTTCAACAGGTTGAAGTGAATTATGACAGAGACGTGCGTCGGAGGTTGTGAGGCAAGTTGAATGCGAGTTTAGGCTTGCCAACTCTACATTAACCGAACTTGACAATGCAACTACATAGGTATTTATTAAACCCATCAATCTTTCCTTGAAAATTGAAACATAGGCAAGAGATATTATTTCTAAATTAAAATTATTAAAAATAAAATGTATTATATACATATAGTACAATTTTTAATGAGTATATAACGATTACTTCAAAATACGAAATAATTTAATTTTTTTCATAACACGGGCAAGCTAATAGCAAAGAAAATAACTGTCCAAATATAAATAAATAGCATGACAATAAACTAATAACTATATTTTTTAAGATTATTAATCCAGTAAAATACAAAATAACCTAATAATTTACAATTTTTTTTTTTGTGAATAACCATAATATGAAGTAGATTTTGAAAACGTCGCTTAAGCTTTGATTCCCGTATTTTCGCAAAAATCAACATTAGTTTTGTACTATTTAAAATTTTTAAAAAAAGTCAATTTATCAATCTAGATATATCTCGTCTCAGCAATCTTTTTTTTTTAATCTGAATATTATTTCGAAGTATTAATATCTTATCGAAGTTTATAAATA
>NW_027105776.1:53332-55817 GCF_000696795.3 Halyomorpha halys
TGACAATGTATTTTCTTTATAAATCTCCTTTAATCTAATAAAGACGCCAATTACTTCGGGAATTACAAATAGAGGATTACATCAAAAAAAGGTTCATGAAATTTCACTCCCAGTTACCCACAACTTGGGAAGCCCAACCACAACCCGAAGACTGAAGTCCAGGCTACTGCAGGACATCCTGTCACTCTAAAATTTTATTTTATCTTAATTTCTTTTTTTTCTCTTCAAATTTTTGTTAAATTCACTTTTTTTTAAATTTAAAATCAATTATTTATTTTGCTAATTCGATAAATGTCATTGTTTTTGTTTTTAACTTTTATTTTTTATTATGAATAATAATTTTAATCTATTTATTTTATCTTAATTTTTTTTTATTTTATAACATTTTATATATAAGAGTGCCTTTTGTTTGAGACTATACCCCCCCTATAATAAATGGTTTAAAAAAAAGTGTACCTCTTACATTAACCATGTAAGACCCACCAGGTTTTTATTTTCAAACCTCTTTATTTTTATGTATGGTTACAGGCCGATCTGGTATTAAATAAATACTTCATTAAGTGAACCTGAATCTACGGGCATGAAGTTGCCATGACAACGTTTATGGACGCTTACGTAATACTTATCTACTTACGCACGCACGAAAGCTTTTTATTATATAGATACGTACGATGTAAAATATGGATAGGTATAAATGAAGATGTAAAGAGTTGTAACGATACAGGAAATAAGCCAAGAGTAAATTGCTATTATATAAGTATAAGTGTATGTTATTAAAGTTGTTTTGGCTACAAATGATATTTCCAAGGAGACATGGCAATTACATCTATTATAGGCTCCCGTTCAGGTTACCAAAGTTATTATTTCTACACGGCTAAGGTTATCGTCGGAAGGATTTTTATATCCGAAACGAAATGATTCTTAACCGTCCCTTATTCCTAGAACGAAAAAAAAAAGTGCAAATGGAAAATATATTTGTCTGAGATGGGTAGAAGGACGTCAAGTGTTATATTTTTTTTGCCTTGAACATTGCAAAACAGATCTGTACACAATAGGGCGACGAGTTACCTCACTTGCAAGGGGTCATCAATATGCGGCTAGGCGCCCCGGCCAACTGTTTACAGGAGACACCTAACAATACAATGTTTCAAATTGAAGGTTGTAATATATATTAGTTGCTAAGTGGCCTGGCGGGAAAAATGGGACCGTCTTTAAGTCTTAACGGAGCCGAGAGCGGATCCGAAGTGAAATCAAGGTAAGCAGGGCGAACAATTTGCTTCGTCGGCCTCACATTCGTTTCAAGGACTGACCAACCCTAACGGAGAAATTTGACATTTCCAACAACCGCGATTCGGATAGTCGGACCGCTCTGAATCCGGTTTCTTAGGGCGTAGACGGAGTGGCTGCTCTGTGGATTAAATTAACATCCATTTAAATGTTTATATCCCAAATTGGTTAGGTTTGACAGTCGCTTCAAATTAATGTTTCTAATTTGTTGTAATGGCGAAACAGAAAAAGGTCAATTTCTTATATCTGTCAATTCTGTAAAGCAGAGGTGCCCAACCCAATGTATAGGCGCCAAGATGCGGCATGCGGCAGGCTAATAGGATTTTAAGTTTTTATCCCCATTATGATTATTATCCTTAGTAAACACGTTAATACAAACCATGAGTAAACTTGATAAATTTAATAGACACAATTATGAAAAACAAACTATACTTTTATTTTATGAATTCAACTACTACTTATATTTTTCAATAGGAAAGATAATATATTAGTAATCACCACAGCAACCAAACAAATTATTCTTACGTTCATATTAAAAATGTACACTAATTGCATTATGAAAGAAAAAATAGAAACATTCACTTATTATTTTTAAAATTAATATTATTCACCCAAATACACTGTTAATACTATGAGTAAAAATCACTCATCTTGTTCTAGGAAAATGTATATAATTCAAAATTTGCCACCACCACTACTAATAAATTGGAGGAAAGAGTACGATGGGGCCAGGCAGATGAGTAGGGAAGAGTACGAACCAATCACCGGCTGCTTTCTATTTCAGTTTAGATCACAATGCCGGACATTCCTATTAACCTCAAAGTAGGCGTTCCTTTTGTGGGCGTGAATTTTTGGGCTTCACTTTTGCTTCGAAGGCGATTCATATGTGCGCCATGATACCCCCCCCCCCCGCCTATAAACATAATCTTACCACAGCTGATAGACTAATGACTAGCGATAGCACATGTGGAAGTGGAGCGCCCAAGGAATTATTAAATTGAAATTTTAAATTTTTTATTAATTTTTACTCACCTGCTATAAAAAAATATCGCAATAATATTTTATTTCAAGTCCCCTTTCTGAGATTAAAAGTTAAATCTAATTCGCCATGATTGATAGTACAGTGCCTTACTACTAAGCCACCCGCTCCTACGTTTATAAAATTAAGTTTTGAAATTAAAATTATTGGATTTTTAAT
>NW_027105776.1:55912-103821 GCF_000696795.3 Halyomorpha halys
ATATATAAAATACTAAAAGACTAGTAACAACATGAATTGAAGCTAGAAAAGTAATTGAGTCGCTTTTTGCAAAATACTAAAATACGTACCTCTACTATAAATAATAATTTCAAGGTTTATAGCCTCTTACGAAATTTTATAATTTATACTGTGAATTACAATCACGTGATTACTATATTTGTTATAAAACACTAAAAAAGATCTAACTTCTGCGTATTGTGGTTCATATATATATTTTTTTTTTACTTTCACTACACATTTTATTTTTGTATAATTATTATTGAAGTTAACAGTAAATTTTAGAAATATGGAATTTCTTCTTGTGATTTGGAACCAAATTAAA
Organism: Halyomorpha halys; assembly: GCF_000696795.3. NCBI lineage: Eukaryota > Metazoa > Arthropoda > Insecta > Hemiptera > Pentatomidae > Halyomorpha > Halyomorpha halys. The sequence goes on from NW_027105776.1 coordinate 56,256, forward strand.
AAAAAAAAGAATTTATTAAAATATTAATCTCAAGTATCGCTTATTCACCACTTTTATTCAGTGACGTTTAAAATCCAAATTACATTAGGAATTCATTATTATATATGTATATAATTTATAATTATATATAAAAATTAAAAATTGTAATAATGATGAGGGTTTAAATAATAGGGAAGAAAGCCTTCCCCGATAGGTGAGCTATTGGTGTCAGAATGCGAAAGGTTATTATTCTTTTATCAACCTTCAAATTATACGCTAATTGGACTTTTTTTTTGTGTTCACACAGCCTTGTAAAAGACAATCCGGCTGTAAGTGACACAGGGATATCGCATCTCTCATTGTATTTTATATCAATATAATAAATAATAGTTTTATTTAATTTTTATTTATTAATAATAGCTCATATTATGGTAAGAAGAAAATAATACAGAAAACTACAATTATTAATGTTTTTCGATTTTTTAATACAATACACTTTCGAAAAAATAATGAATCAATTTAACGATATTCGATAAATGCTATGTTTATCTATTTATTCATGTGATAAATATTTTCGTGTTTTTTTTTTTGTTTTTTTTATAAAGTTTTATTTTGTAGGAAGATAGTCCGGTTGGCGATCAATAAAGGTATCAGTATAGTATAAGAAAACCATTTATTGTTAATTAACATTTCGCCCCACTTTGCAGGGCACCGATAGGGCTGTCACATTGAAACAAAGATGACAAATTAGTTGTTATTGATACATTTATTGACCACCACCCTACAATCAATTCATACGGTCAACTATCTTCTTCTAGTATTAATTTGTATATTTATAACTTTTATTCCAAACTCCTTAACCATCCTAACCCATTAATTCTTAATCATTCATCCTTAACAATCCCTCATAATCCTCCGAGGCGTCTGAAAAGAAGATGGCCACGGGACCTTCTAGTTTAAATTAATGTTTGAAGTACCACCAATGGGTGGTTCCTTCCCAAGATTTTCAAGTGTATATGAAACATACTACATATTTACCTGTTGCATTATTTTGTACAGTTGTAAATTACAATAAATAAATAATTAAAAAAAAATATTTATAACTTTTTATATCTATTAATTACTTTTGATTACTTGTTTTATATATTTATTACTGCTTTTATCAATTATTTTAATTTATTATTTTTTTTAACATTTACTATTTTAAACTTTTGTATTCATTATCTGCATTTGAATATATGCATACGGTTATATCCTTGTAGATAATTGTTGAGTTTTTTTTTTTTTTTTAACATTTCAATAAAATACCACTAACCAATGACTTAATAACTTTTTATTATTAGTATTTTATATTTTAATTTTATTCTTTTTTTGTTAAAGAGAGGGGAAAAAAAGAAAGATGTATTGGGTTAAAGAAGAATATATAGAAAAAAGGATAAGTAGAGAATAGAAAGAAAAAAAAAAAGAACAAAAATGATTCTAAAAAATCATTTATTATTGTTATTTATTATAAATCTACAGTACTGTGTCTGTCTATTTTTTATAATAATTTAAAATTTATCTGACTACGACGATGTATGCTGTGTCTTTAGCAACCCAATGCAGTTGGGCAGGACAACGTTTTTGAATACAGATTTTTTCTCTCTGCCAGTAAATTCATATTTATTTAATTAATAATATCTGTAAGTTAATACATATTTATTACAAAACAAAATATTATATTAATATTAAAGTATAATCCATCAAATCTAATTGATAAGCTAACATTTGAAATTTCATACAATTAAGAAATATTGGCTGAAAATAAAAACTCTCTCTCTCTCTCTCTCTCTCTCTATATATATATATATATATATATTCAGTAAATTTCATTTTTTATAATTTTTATTTTAAATCATTATTTTTAAATGTTTCATTATTGTTGCAATAGATATCGATATTGTGCACATCGATTTTCAAAAGTAGAGCCATTTTTATCTTTGGTTTTAGTAGAATATAAGAGCTTTGAAAGAGTGGATGGTGAACTGCAGAGTTAGCACCTCAAATAAAAGCTGATGAAAGCTCTTGTAAAGGTTAAAACCAGGTCAATCGAGATTTTTTTTATCGAGTTTTTAAAGTGCCCATGGAGAAAAAAAAAAATCTTCATTGACGATGAAATCTATTTCATGCACTTTCCAATAGAACAACTTCAGTTATAAATTCAGTGCTGGATTATTCTTTATATTCTATATATTAAGTTTTTCAAATACGCAAATTATAACAAAACCTTATTTTTGTTGCAGATTTATGATAATACAAATATTATACAATCAATACAATATTTGTTGTGTAGTAATAATACAACAATATTTCATAATTCTATATGCGATGATTGGGGGTGCGGTCAGAATATAACACAAATAAGTTGGAAGAATTAATTTAATAGTGCTAACGTTTTGGCCAGAATTTCTAGCTTTCAACGGGGCTAAGAACAAAGAACAAGATAACAACCAACGAGTACAAAAAAATAAAAAGAGAAAATATAAACAGAATGATTGTAGTAAATAATTTTACTGAATAAAATTAATAAATTCCGCTTCTTTCACCACTTTATTTTTATTAATTTCACTCTGTACAATTATTTACTATAACCATTCTTTTTATATTTTCTCTTTTTATTTTTTTCTGTATTCATTGATTGTTATCTTGTTCTTTGTTCTTAGCCCTGATGAAGGCAAGAAATTCTGGCCGAAAAATTTATATAGGCATAATAGGCACTATTAAATAAGTAAGAAGATGGCCAAGGGACCTTCTAATTTAAATTAATGTTTAAAGTACCACCAATTCCTTCCCAAGATTTTCGAGTGTATATGAAACATACAACATATTTACCTATTGTATTATTTTGTACAGTTGTAAATTACATTAAATAAATAAAAAAAAAATAAAAAGAATAAGTACATTCAACTTATTTGTGTTATATTCTGACCGCACCCCAAACATCTTCTCATAAATCTCATAAATCTCTCGTGAATTCTCGAATAAAAAAAAACTCTTCAAATAATGGAAAGTTGTGTTACATAAAACGAAAAATCCACAAATCAAAATATTGAATTATTTAACCATTGGAAGCGTGAGATTGGTGCGCTGGGAACGATGTCATTCTAACCACAGACCCGTACGCCCCGAATCTCTTGCTGCGTTATCCTAATCCGATTTTAGTCTAAATATTCCGGGGAATGCCTAATCTGTTATTCGTGCTCGAAGTCAAATCATGGAGTCGTAATGTCGATAAAACTCGACACTTCCATAAACAACCTCTATATTTACGCGGCAGGAATCGTCACTTTTCTTAGTCGGGATTAAGGATGGAAAGGGATATTCCAGAACAATAACCTCGAAGTTCACGATACGAAAGTGTTATATAAACTATAGGATATGAGTAAATAATAAAAAGAGAAAGGAATGCATGAGCGCAGAATGGAGGTGAGTAAATTGTTAGGAATAAATTTGAGCACTTTATTTCATAACAGGTCAAGAAAAAGGCTGGAATGTTGCATTCGTGACGATATAGTTTCCAGCCGCATTCCATATTTTTCCCTTTCAACTTGAGAATCCATAAAGATTTTTTTTTTGAAGTTATGTACCAAATGATTACCAAAAATATAAAAAAAAAAATTAAATCTGTACCGCTATGGGTTAGGGGTACAGTACTTCGTAAGAACGGACTGTAACTAACTATAACAACGGTTGTGCAAGGAGATGATTTGGTCAGAATCATGCTCGACCCCAGATTTTTTCCTAATGAAGGGTACTCACTTTATGAGGCTGGGTGGAAGCCAAGAGGGCTCCCGAACACAGGGCTGACTCACAGCTACATTTAAACATAAAATAATTAACTGCCAGAGCCGAATTCGAGCACGGATCCTTTTAGTTTGTAGTACAGCCTTAATATCAAATATAACAACCATTTTAGAATATCCATTCAAGGCTTTTCGAATAGTATTTTAAGAGAAATTACAGCTAGATTCATCCAGAGTATGCTACCTAAATGCTATTAATAAAAAAAAATTATTATTTTTAAAATAAAAATATATATAGGTTCAATAAATATTGATTAGAAACAATATTTACTGATTTATATATTTTTGTGGATATTGAAGATCACGCAATAAAATAACTATATTGAGACAACTTTATTTCATTTCCCCACAATGAAAAAAAAATATAATAAAGAATAATAAAAAAGAATATAATTTTGAGATTAGTAACTATAAAAATTAATTATAACTGCCTATTAATAATACGATGATTATAGTAATTAATCTCAAATTATAACTATGAACATTGTACAATGTGTTTTTTAAATAATTATTTGAAGAAATTTTTTCTTCAAAAAACTGTTTTGTTTTTTCATTGTAGGGTATAACTGTGCAAACAATAAAGTAGGGAAAATTCGCCTCAATATAGTTGTATAATTAACCGATCCTCAAGATCTACAAAAATATATATCATTAACAGTCTAGAAAAAGTTATCAATATATATGTGATTCAGTTCTAAAAACTAAACTAAATTGTGTTGTCGGCAACCTAAAAACAGCCCTAAAAGTCACAATCGTTAATAATAACAATGATTGAGGCATTTCATTATATTTCAGGTTTTATGCAATAAAACTTAGCTTGCTTTACGAATCAAGATCAATATTTCTGTTTTTATTTTTAGTTGTTTTTATTTTTAACTACTTAGTCCGGTATTGATGTCCTTTTACAATATTGTAATATTTACTTTTGTTAAGTAATAATATTGAATAACTTGGAAGTATTCTCTATTGACGTAGAATACATCTCGAAAGTATTATGTTTTATTATTCCTCCATTAATGCAATCATAAAGCTTCTATGAATATCGCTATTAAAAAATTCAAATAGAATAAAATGTTTTTTCTTTTTAAAAGCTCAGGCAATGTTCTTTTGTTTATATTATAACAAACAGAAAATCAAAAATTAAAGCGATTGTTAGCTGTTATTTCATGGTTCTTAATCCATAATTTGATCTTTGATCGATTATTGTGTAAAAAAAAGTAAATAAAATAGAAACAGATTTATTTACAAGATAACCTATTTTTATCCTTTGATTTTACTAACCGAGGCAATTTTTGATTATCTTAAAAAAACTGACTGATATACAAATATTATTCTTTGGATATGTTGCAATCGGATTAAACGTTTTTTATATTATTTTTTTAATAAATATTTTCATATACTCTAAAATATCAATAAAAATGGTTATATTATTCATTATTATTGTCTATATCTCTATATAGAATAATTTTGAAGTAATTTATATTGACGTGGAATACATTTGGAATGTTGTTTTTGGTATTATTCCTCCATTAATTTCATCTTAAAGGTTCTATTAATATCGCTATTAGAAATTTAAACAGAAAAACTGTTTTATAAGTATTTTTTTAAAAGTTTTTATTTCATTTTCTTTTGTTAATATTACAACAAACAGAAAATCAAAAAATAAAGCTATTGTTAGCTATTATTTCATGGTTCTTAATCAATAATTTGATCTTTGATCGATTATTGTGTAAAAAAAAAGTAAATAAAATAAAAACAGATTTATTTGCAAGATTACCTCTTTTTTATCCTTTGATTTTACTAACCCAGACAATCTTTGACTATCTTAAAAAGGTACTTAAAAAAAAAAACTGAATGATATAAATATTTTTCTTTGGATATGTTTCAATCGGATTGATCGTTTTATATATTATCTTTTTCATTAATATGTTCATAGCCATTAAAATAAAAAAATCAATGAGAAATGGTTATATTATTCATTATTATTCTCTAGTTTATTAAATTTAAAAGAAACGAATATGAACAAAAGCTCTTTTTAGACTTTTCTATTTTTTTTTAATGGCTCACTTTACATATTTATACAATTAGAAAAGAAATTAGTATTTTATAAATATAATAAAATTTCTAGGAGTGTGGGGAAAGATAATCAAAATAATTAAACCAAATTAATTTTAAACATTTACTGACTTAAATATTCTCTTTAAATTTTGTATTTACATTAAAAAAAGATTTAACCTTTTTAATTTTACGAATATCTCTCGTAAAACTATCATAAATATTTTTGATGAACAATCTGGTTGTCATTGTGGACATAGACGATGAAGAAGGTGTAATAATCGAAAGCAATAATTTCAAACCCGTGCTTTAATGTACCCTATTCATGGCTCAAGGACAGAGTTAATCTTTATACTCGAATGTGCCAGCACGTTAGTGAATAGGGGACTTGAGTGTGCATTCAAATAGCACAGCAGTTTGTTAATCATTTAGAACGGGAAAATATGCTCATAAATTTTTATTCAGGTCTACAAGTCACGTTAAAAATAGGAATAACAATTTACAAAAAAAAAAAAAAATACTCAATGCCGATATTTGTAATGAATTTTTTAACCACCGGTGAATGCAAAGATGACTAATGCATGATGAGCATAACTATTTTGATTTATTTATAAGTTTTTATTTCTGTTTCTGTTGCCGTGAGTCAACACTGTAAGTTCAGGAATCCTCCTCGGCTCCACCCAGCCTCATAAACATCCCTCAATTGGAGAACATTCTTGCGGTCTGGATTCTGACCAAATCACCTCCATGCACAACCGTTGGTCTAGTCACAGAAATTACAAAGTGCTGCACCCCGGACCCTTCATGGGTTGTTGCGATACAGATTTTTTTATTTTTTTATTATATGTGTTTTTTTATATATTTTTTGTTTTATACTTATATTTATTGAATATAAGCTCCTTAAACCAATGACTTGAACACAAATACATACACAGCAATCCTACTGTGTGTGCTTAGGAATAGTTCAATAGAAATATTTAGAGTTATGGCTATTAAAATTAAAATTTATTTAGAGTAAACCATCTTATTAACTAAATTACATTCTTCCATACTTGTGTCACTGAGTTTAAAATTATGATTCCAGCGCTAAAACAGAGATTAAAATTATTTGTAATTAATAAAAATTATTTATCGATTTGCTTATTTGCCAATATTAAACTATTACAGTAACTATTTACTTTTACTTTGTAATATTACATTCTGTTTTGTAATTATAGGAGAATGGTAATCGGAATCAGAGAGTATATTTACAAAGATTAAATAAATTAAATGATAACAAAGCAGAAAAAAATGTTAGGTTTAAGAATGGGAAAAAAATGAGCATGTTTGCTACGACTCCACAATTTTAAAAGGTGGAAGAGATATTCCCGAATGATCGGGAATCGAATTAAATTTTTTTTTTAAATTTATAAATTTCAAATTTATAAAGTAAATAATTTTGTTTAATAAAATGCACTTTGCTACTTTTAAAACTTAAAACTCCTTCCTGATTGTTCTGATGTTTTCCAACATTCTATCCACCTGACGAAAAAAAAAAAAACTATATACAGGATTTGCAGGAATGAAATTAACAAAGAAATATTTTAACTGAAACTTTTATCTTATCTACCTTCAATAAAGCACTTATCTGAGATTGTCGCGGTCTGATAAGGAACCAAGTACCAACAGAAATTTCCATTGTTTTTACGATGTCTTTACTTTGACTAAAACGTCATTAGGCGATAGCATAGAATGTTCATGGCTTAGTAAAATATTTAAATTAGAGAATTTATTTTTTGTTATATAGACATTATCAGTATGACATAGTTGTGACGCGTGTCACCATATTGTGGCATCTTCTTACGTAAATTAGCAAAAAGCGAAAGTCAAGGACTCTCTAGATAGAATTTAATTAATTTATTACAATTTTATGGGCGTTGAAAGTTTACTATTAAAAAAAAAATATTAAGTTATGTTATATATCAGTTATCACGTCAATGTAATTGAGTTCGACGTTGATCTTTTGGATTAACACATGCTTAGTCTGCCAAAGCTGGTATGTTGCACAATCCACAAGTTATCAACACAGAAAACGAATCGCCAATGCAATTGCAACTTCAGCCAATTGAATGCATTTAGGTCATTGAGTTTTCTAATCGTATAGTCTTCTAATACAAGATTATTTTTTTCAATTTCACTAAAGACCTATTACATTACACTGCAGTGCTTCTACTCTGTCTACATTCATTACGCTATTTATGTTTTTTAAAATAAAAATTCGTTACCATTCAATGTATTCAAACGATCAAGTGCAACAAACGTTGAAATGATATTTTACATAATAATTACTGCGAAAAACAGACACTTTTAAAACTCCAATTATAGTTAATTAATTAATTAAATGACGTTTCAGACGCATTTTCAAATATAATTCATCGTGTTAGGACACTCAATTGGTTTTCAACCTGAAATTATTGAATATATAATATATATTTTTGTCGTTTACATAAAATTTCTCGAATTTATTAATTGATTCACAGCAACATTAAACACTGCCAATATTAATAAATGAATATGAAAAAAAAATATTTTCAATGAAATTCACTTCTTCAACAGAATTATGAATTCAATTAATTGATTAAGAATAAATAATTTAATTTTTCCATAAATGTTTATATAGACGAATTTATAACCCTTAGAAAATAGTGAGCGCTATTATATTGGATAATGAAACAAATTATGTTATATATTTTTTTTTAGTGTTCATTATTTTTTTTTTAAACTTTCATATTTATTATTAAGTTCTATTAATAATAAAAACTAGTCAAAAGAATTTTCATCAAATTCTTATCTAATATTTCTAAACTAAAATATAGTGAAAAATATTTTCAATTTTCATATACTGCTGGTCAAAAATTTAAGACCTCAATTTTTTGATAAAATTAGATGAATTTAAGAATAAATAAAATAAAACTATAATAGTTATTATTTGAAAAAAATAAAGTTCTAAAATAATACAATTTTAGAGTAAAATAAAAAATAAATAAATAATATAATATTAAATAAAATCTTAAGTGGTGGATTGGTGAGGTAGCAGTCTAACAGATCCCAATTTTTTTTTTTTATTTATTTATTTTTGATTTATTCAATACAAAACAGACCCAGGTCCTTAACCATTTAATATGCCATATTTTAAATCACTTTTTATAATATAATAATTAATGATTTAAATCGACGATAGTTTTACTAACTTTTAATTTAACATTTACATAATTTAAACTAAATAATGGACAATAGCTGACAGAACAGAGACTAAATTTAATACGAGTATCTTGTTGCTTAATATGTTTAAAAATAAGAAATACTGATATCTACAATATATTCTCATTATATTTGAAATGTGTATCATAAAGGTACCATTCATACAAAACTATTTTTTCTATTCCTTTAACTGGTTACGTACATATTTAAAAACTAGATTTTACTGTGATGAATTAAGTGCTATCTAAGTTATTAAATATAAATTATAAATAATAAATACTTGAAATAGAGATCTGCTGGATAACACCTACCTGAAACAGAAAGTTAAATAATTAATTTTAGGAATAATTTAAAGGTATACAAATCAATATTATTAACTATTTTGTAGTTAAAAAACAAAGTACACAAATAAACTACATATAATGTAAATTATTGAGTATATCTTCAGCGTTATCTAACATTCGTTAATTAATTAAAAATTCATTCGCAGGTTTTCAGTTAAAGTGAGTTCATAAAATCGTAAAGTATGTTTTATAAAACGATTTTTCGGCCTTCATCCACGGTGTAACATTCAATACGATGAATTTAAAATCTAGATGAAATTCGACTCGACAAATTCAGCAATATCCAACGATATGATCATCGGAGTTTTCTCGTTGAAGAACAACGGACTACGTTTTTTGCTTTTTATTCGCTATAGGGTTTAGCTGTTGGAAATGCTCTCTCTACCGACTAGGCTATTAGATCAATTAGGTCAAAGGAGCGGATCATGGTGAACGTAATGTAATACTGAAATGTCAGGCGGTGTTTGTTTGCTTCCCCCGAAGGAATGCAGGCTGGGTGGATTTAGTAACTCCTAATATATTTCTGTCTTAGAGAAAAGCCTTCAAAATAAAAAGGCACCGTCATAATTAGTTTTGGGTGTCAAACGGAAGGTGACTCAGGTGCCAGGGCAGTGCTGCCAACCTACGGCCAGGGTCCAAATAGTCACCAAGGGTACTCTAAAATAGTTAGACCAAATGCAGCGTCTGCCCAGCTCTAAGGAGGGGGGAGGTTCATCTAGTTTTCTAAAAATGAACTCCATCATTTCTCAACTCCGCGTCTTGGATAGTTGCAACGTTTAATGGATTATTAGCCAGTTCACAAAAATATCACGGCTCACATCGAGTGGGACATGAATATGTAGTGGTGTTGCATCGAAGCTTAGAGTGTGGAGTGGAGAAAGTTGATCTTAATTATAGAATACATTTGCTATAATTGAGCCATTGTCCCGTCATTCGTTTCGATTTACAGTCCTTTAAATCATTAAAATCCTATTGTCGTTTAGCAGATGTCTTTTTGACATGCAAAACATTCAGCCTTCATACGTCTTAAAAAGTTGAAATTAGATCTGTTTAACTGCGCATGGCTGACCAAATACAGTTTTGAAAGCAAATAAAAATATTATTCTTTTTGGAGAAACTCCTTTTGATTTTCCTGACAGAATAAATTTTAATTAATAAACAATGATTAGTACTGATAAATTATTAATTGGGTTTTAGTGGGGCGGTTCGAATGGGAAGGATTGGCTTCTAATATTTTTTATGTTATGATCTCTTGTGAGATGTCGTACACCGACACTTTACACAATTAGTGTCTGTTTTAAAAGAAAGATAAGTTATAAAGATAAGCTATCCTAGGGTGGAGAGGCTGAGTTTACCCTGTTTTTTAAATTTTAGCCACTTTTTAAATTTTGTTTGATTTAACCATCTCACGTATCATTTTCCCGTTTAAAGTACATGTTTCAAAAGTGATACAAAAACGTCGCTAAACTTGAGTTTTAGAGATATATGTCGGGTGGGAAGGAATGGCTGGATTAAAATCAATACTCGAATTTGATTATGATAGTGTAATATGTTACAATTTAATTATAATTACATAATTATAACTTCTTTTAGGATACTATGACAAGATTCTAACAAAACTCCTTAGGTATCTCAAATACTATATTTAAAGATAAATATCGGATATGGGACATCTCAAATCAACAGCCTAAAAAGACCAATGAGATAGAGATCATACCAGGGCATGAGAGGGAAGTGATTCAATTTTCTCGGACCCTCAGACTTAAGGGATCTCTGATTCTACAGTTTTATTTAAATATAATTTTTATTTTTTTGCATGTATATGTAGTATTTTTTAAATATTTAAATGAAATATAATTGTGCATAACGTACGAGGACATTGCATCAGGTTTTGCCATGGCAAAACTTCATGAACTGAGGTACGAATTTTTGTCACATCCACCTTATTCACCTGATTTGGCACCATCAGACTTACATATCTTCCCCAAGCTAAAAATTTTCCTAGGTGTACGGAGATTTCCTACAACGGAAGAACTGACAGCCGAATTGGAGAGGTATTTTGCAGGCCTGGAGGAATCTCATTTTCGAGATGGGATCAAGGCATTGGAACATCGCTGGACCAAATGCATTAGTCTACAGGGAGACTATGTTGACAAATAAAAGCAGTTCCACCGAGGTAAGACACTCCTTTCTACTGCATTCCGAGAGCTTTTCAAACCACACTCGTACATTGAGTGTATAGCAGCCCACTGCCCCTGCTTGTTGAATAAAGTGTTTCTCCTCTAATGTAGTAGAAAGTTACAAATAATAATTTTTAAATTTAGAGTTTTTTAAAAATAAATCACCTATAAATCCCTGATTGATAAAAACATAATATACTATTTCCTTAAAACAGATTTAAAACATAAAAATGGTTTAAAAAATTCTTATATCTCATATTTTTAAATATGGACAATCGCTGCGCAAATAAATCGCTGGTAAAGTCATCAATATATCGATGTGGTTGCGTCTATCTCTTAATGAAAGCCAGTTGCCAATTGATGACAAGCTGATCAGTCACCAGCTTGTGCCATTTAATTGAGGACAATGTTCATCCTTTGCAACACTACTGATTTGTCATATTATAGATCTTTAACAACATAGTAAAACTGTGCATTTATATCTTCGGATTTTTAATAACTGAAATACATCGATCACAACCTTCGGACCAATCAAAAGAGGAATTCATAAGAAATGCGACACACACCAAAGGGAATTTTCAAACACTATAATAACTAAAAATCTCCTAATTTTTTGAAAAGCTCATGGTAAAATTAATAACAAGAAGAAAGCAGGTTATTCTCTTTTTCAAGCAGTTCAATATTACCCCACCTATAGGATGATATTGAACACCTGTCTGTGTGTGTCGTGCGAAATTAAAATTACATATTGAAGACGGGTATATGCCTGGGAGGAGACTTTTTTCGCTAAAATCGATCAACTGGAAGTATTAAATCGATTTTCTATATTTTTAAATTTTTCCCCAAAACGGCTCAAACGATTTTAATTTACCAAAGTGAATCAATTATTTATTATGAACAACTTTATTATAATTCTCCTAATTATAACCTTTTTGAACCCGTATAATAAAAATAAAACTATATAAGAATACATATATTTTTTAGATAAAATTTTATTTCTAACAATTTTATTTTATTCATAGATATTTTTAACATTTAAGTAATATTTCAGCCCTTTCCTTAGACCATTTTCAAACTTTGCTATTCCACACCCCAGTCAGATTATTGAAATTATGTGTTTTCATAAATACTCTCCTGGCACTATGTCACTATTTTTTGGTTGGGGGAGGAGGTGCTTTTCAATTTATTTCTAACGTCCAGATAGTCATTTTTTTTGGCTTTTATGCACGATTTGCTAATCTTCACACAGTTTTAACAACTCTGCTACAAATAGAATTAAAAAAAAAATTGTTATACAATTTAAAACAAAGTGGGTTTAATATGGTTCTAAGGAGCCTCTTTTTCCTCAATCATTTTGCTTTAAAGTTAATGTCTATAAATTTACTAATATCGGTTCTGATTTACGCGAATCAACGTAACCGAGTTGTATTAGACCTTTTAACTTTGTTTTTTGAAGACCTCTACGATAGCCACTTAGTACTTGAGTTTCGAGTTAGAGAGCAGTTTAGTAGAACGAGGGGTCCTTGAAAATGAGCTATAAGGGCAACGAACATTTTTTAGGACTCAATTTTATGGATTAGAGGGATCTAAAGATGATTTAAAAAAATGTAAAAAATGTCTCAGAGGAAATAAAAACTACTGATTGATCACTATTCTTCGTATATGTTGTGATGGTTGTAATTATTCTTTGAAGTATTAATTTCTCAATTATACTGTGTTACAATGATTATTCATCCCAGGAAAATTAAACTAGGAGAGGACATGAGGAAGGGCAAAATCCGGCACGCAATACGTTCCGCGGTATAGAATAGCCTCTCATATTTAGCCAGTTAGGGTTAAAGTGGAACAGTAAGGGGAATTAGGAGTTATAATAGATGGCGCTCGTAAAGGATAATTGATAAAATTTATCGAGAGAAGGGATAGAGATATCGATATGCTACCCTTTCCGATGGAGATATCGATATGCAACCCCTCCAAATGGCCTATCGCTTAGCCAATAATGCCCCTATTTTACCTCCATCCCGAGCGGCCGGTTTCCTGTTGAATTGCCGCTTTTCATTCCACTTAATGGAGAGTTTGAAATTAAATTCGGAGAGATTTATGCGTATTTCGTTGAAGTTAACATTATCAGTTGATCCGTAGCGAGATTTCCTTCCTTCCTCTTTTATTGTGAAATAGCGAATATAACTGCGAATGACAATTTCACTCTTTATTTTAAATATAATGACGGTTCTGTAATCAGTAAACTTCGGGAAAATTTTTTATTTTTCATTCACTATTCATACCTCTGTATTGACAAAAACCTAACCTACTTCCTTATAAATGGCCTCAAGGAATATTCGTTTACAATCAAATTTAAAGCATAAATTGAACAACGATTTACGTCCTGATTGCGAAACTTACAGATATTTAATATCCTGGGACGTTGCTTTAAATTAGGTCCTGTGGATATCATTTCATACGCCTCGGAGGAATATGAGGGATTGTTAAGGATGAGAGATTAAGAACTAATGGATTTGGATGGGTAACGATTTTGGAATGAAAGGAGATATATCTATTTCGGGCCAAATCTGCAACGAATGGGATGTTGAGGTTTTTATGGATGAGTTTATTTTTGACTTAATGGGGATTTTGGATTATAAAGAGGTATTGTATTGTGTGGTTCTCCAAAGCTCAATTCTACAGGTCCAAATATATCTGATTATCATAGTGTATAAGAGTTTTTTGTAGTAAATGGAAACTTTAGAGGTTAGGTGTTGTAGTAATAAAAATCTAGAATATTAAAACGATATTCGTCATATATAATCTTTTCAATTTCTTGAGACTGGTATTTATTTTTTAAATAAATCAATTGGTATCCATTTTATATCTTAACACTATTATATAATGAACAATCTTAAATACTTTTTTATAATAACTTTATTGAAATTTATAACTATATATTACATAATACATTTAGTAAATATGGTCTTAGCTAAAATGGAGTGTTACAGGCGTGTAAAGCAACTACCCACTGGTAGCACTCTAATAACATTTTAAATTAGCTGGTCTCGTGGCCATCTTCTTTTCAGGCGCCTCGGAGGATTGTCAGGAATGGAGGAGGTTGCAAGGTTAGAAACTAGAGGGTTTGAGTGGTTAGGGAGTTTATAATGGAAGGAGTGATATCGGGTTCGGGCTAGATCGGTTACATAGGGAACTTTAAGGTCTTTAAGTATGATTTTATTCGCGACAAAGTAAGGAGTATTTAGGATTTTACGAAGGATTTCGGATTGTAATGATTGAATACGAGAGGATTAATATAAATATACTTTAATATAAATTTACAACTCATATCCAATTGTTTAAAAATGTTTTACAGGCTATTCTGCCCAGATCAATTATTTCATGTAAAATTACCCTATTTTGTCACAATTTAATTAATTTTTATAACTTTTAATTTTATATCAACACTATCACATATATATTTGCAACCTTTATTTTTCCACACATTTCTCAATGAGACTGAAACGTTATTAAAATATTGAATACATATAAATTAAATTAAATTAAAAAAACAATTATATAGTTTAAACAATCTGGCTTTAATAATTATTAATATTACTTAAGATCGGCTTGATTACGCGAATCAACGTCACATAGTAGCATTAGACCTTTAAACTTTTTGTTTTTTTCATTTTTGAAGACCTCTACGCTAACCACTATATACTTTAGTTTCATAGAGAACGGTTCAGTAGTTTAATGGAACGAGAGGTCCTTGGAAATACGGGACGACAATCATTAGGACTCAATGTTATGGATTATAGGGGCCTAGAGGTGTGAGGTTTCAGAGAAAAGAAAAAAATGTTAACAACAAAGAAAATTTCGCTTGGACGAGTTAAGGCCAATATTTAATTTTATGATGTTAATTGTAATAAATCACAATCGATCTTAATTGACTTTAGTAATTTTGATTATTTTGTATGTAGATGCATCGTATATCTCTTTGTGTTTTTATTTGGATTCTCGCAAAGGTTTAAAAAAAAAATCAATTTTTAAAAATTATATTTATGTAAATTGTTAAATAACATATTTATCTTTTAATTGTTTCAGAAACTGTACTAAAAAAGATCTAAAAAATGAGTCTAAACAAGGAAAACTAATTTTGGATATTTTTCTGATAATAGAACAATTCGGTATGTTTTTTGTTATCAAAGGGTTATGGTTGATTTAATTACCTAATATAAAATTACTCGTAATTTATAATTATCGTTTGAAAAAGAAAAAAGAATTCTTTGTTATGTTGGAAATAATATTTTTAAAAATTTAAACTTTGAACATTACAAGTACGCTTATTGTACTATTACATGAGTTGATTATTGAATTCATTAAGAGAACTAGGAGAGGAAAGATTGTAAGAGAAAGACAGGACTTTAACTAGCGTGCATCACCAACAGAGGACATTTAATGACCCTTTAGAAGAGTTAAATGGACATTAGTCAGTTGAGTCCGGTTCGCTGTGACCCAGATCACTACTGGCACAAACTCATCACTCCACAAATTACTCTCATCCTGTCGCAGAGAGTGGGGTTCAAGAGCAGCTCAACATCGGTCTGACCTTCGGAAACGGCCAGTGCTGTCTAAATAATTTTGAATATAATCCAGGTAAAGAAGGAAAACGTTTTTTTGAACTGTCAATGATCAGTATCTAATGTGATATAACTAATTTTGTCTTTCATCAATTAAAAATTAAAATGTTTACCGCTACAACCCATGAAGGGTTGAGGGTACAGTACTTTGTAAGGAAGTAATGTTTCTAGACCAACGATTGTGCAAGGAGGTGATTTAGTCGGTTTCATGCTCGACCTCTAGATTATACTTATGACCTAATTAATGAGGCTAGGTGAACCCCAGGAGGGCTCCAGAACCCACAAGGTTGACTCAGGGCTACAGTGTAGTAGAAATCAATTTTCTGCTCACCCTGCTCGAACCCAGGTCCTTGGAGTTAGTAGCATCGTGCCTTTCCACAGTGCCACCACATTCCCTGTCTTTCATAAAATGAGGTAAATTCATTTGCATAAACTTCTAATACACTTCTAGCAAAACCCTTATGACCTATCCAATTTTTGAGAAAATATACTTTGTAATAAATAAGACGATGCTAAAATATTTTATATATAATCATTTCCCTTTCTTGGGACTGGTTATTAGTATTTAAATAAATAAATTTTGTCCCATTAAAGTTTCAAAACAATCTTTATTTCTTTATATTTAAGTCTAAAGTTTTGGCCAATTCGGCTATCGCCAAGAACAATCTTAAATAGAAATTTAGAACCACATCAATTTAAAAAATCTTTATGCAGGCAACTCTGCCCAGGTCAATAATTTCAGTACAAAATTACCCTATTTAGTCAATTCTTCACATTAAATTAAAACTTCTAATCAAAGTCAATTTAAACTATAACACTGTATCACAAACATTTGATTATTGCCGGTCTAATCGCAATCTATATCAAATATATAAAAATGAATTTTTGTTTTTCGTACTTTTTGCACTCCCATACTGATCATAATTTTCAGGATTTTCTCCTTCTCGGGAAGAATATAGTCTAGCCCGATTTTTCATTAAAAAAAAATTCAACCATTTTTGGCGCATAGCACAAAAATTATACATTTTTTCATGTTTATAATATGCCAATTGATTTACGCATTTCTGAATAATAAAAAATAAATTACTAAAACATAAATATTTACACTAAAAATTAAAAAAAAAATTTAATGTCATGAATATGTATCATATTCCTTTTTAGCGTTGTCTGAAACCCTAAAATACCATTTTTCAAAGACATTTTTAAAAAATTTAAATTTTTTTGATTGATTTAGAGAACTTTTTTATTCTTCATGAGCGTTGTTAATATAATCTTTCATAACTGCTCTGCATTATATCCAATTGCTAAGTTAATACAACCCTTGGAAAGATGAATTTCTGCTCTTCTAACCAACATAAAATAATAAAATATAGATTTAATGCCCTTATGAAGGCGAAATATCTATCAGTTTCAAATAAAGAAAAACATTTGAAACTTTTATTTTTTATCTCCGGTTCTGATTTGTTTAATTAGATCTGGTTTGTGCCCTTTGGTGTAGTTTATGAAGCCCTAAACCACCGCCACGTTTCTTGCAGATTGGTCGAATCATGTTAGAGTTTATTCTATTTTTATGGTTTTCAAAATAAATCATGGGCCAATGTAATGAATATTTTGGGCCAAAAAATCTTATTTTGATTTTTTCGATAATTTTTTTTTTAAGTGTTTCTCCAGGTCCTAAAACTGAATATTAATTTTGTTTTACTTCTGAAGAATCTTTTAGCATACTTTGATGGTCAGTTTAAATTGTTTTAATATAGTATTGACATTGAAGCACAGTGTTATTATATAAACTAAAATCATATTTAATGTATTTTATATATGATAATATCATAGTTAATAAAATTGTCTAATAGAACAGGAAAAAACACCTAAATCAGACTAGAATTAAGGAATATACAGCGAAGTTAACTGTTATCATTCATGTTACAATATTAATTGATATCAAAGCTTCAATAGTGTTCAATTTGTGTATATATTGCTCAAATATAGCAATAGCGAAGCCTTGCCGAGTCTCCTAGTACGATATGTAAGCATATAGAAACTTTATAAAAGCATTTTATTACGAAAGCTACAGAAGTTTACGCTCATTACATTGTGCTTCAAGATTACTCCATAACAAGCACGTAAAAACATTAGCAGGCATATAAAATAATGTTATTGAAATTCTTAAGTATTATAATTGGACCATAAACTGCTATTGTAATTTAAGAAGAAAAAAAAATGTTTTGGGATCCGAATCGCTTACGTGACATTGCAATTGTCCTGGTGATGAAACCCTAAACTGTGTCCTCATCACTGATAAGGAATTTGATCTAGAACTAAGTACATAATTCATATTTTATAATTATTATCTCGCCTGTTGTTACTCGGATACTTCTCACGGGAGCTTTATGGTAATGATATTCACCTTGTGAGCATTACGTAAGGGATCCAGCAGACATGACGAACACGTGGTATCTAAACTTTTACGCGTGACCATCATAAGAAATTTAAACTAAATTATTAAAGAATTAGTCATTTTCCCGCGGGTTTCGGTATGCCTTCAACGATCGCATTGTATTCAAATCAACCGATTTCTCTCTAACGAGCTTAAAAACTCAACTAAAAGGTCGTTTCCAACTTCTCTGGCACCTGTGTTTTCTTCCTTATTAGTGGCAGGAGCACGAAGCAAGAAATCCATCAATTCGAACATACATCTGCTTAAAAATTTTAAAAACTTAAAACAATAACGAAAAAAGTCTTTTATATATAATCTTATTCCCTTTCTTGCGATTGGTTTTAATTGTTTAAATAAAAAAAATTGTATCCAAGATAAGTTTCAAAACACTCATTATTATTTATTTTAAATTCCAACATTTCGGCCAATTTCGCATCCCAAAAGACAATCTTAAATAGAAATTTTCGCGTCACATCAAATAATTTAAAAATCTTTTGGAGGCTATTGCTGCCCAGGCCAATAATTTCAGACCCAAATTGCCCTATTTTGTCAATTCTTCACATTAAATTAAAACTTTTAATCGTAGTAAATTTATACTATTACACTTTATTACAAACATATGATTTTTATCATATAAAATAAATAAAAAAAAGGAAGATTGTTGATTGACTATGTGTGATATACGTATAAAAGGAAGATGGTCCGGATGTGGTCAAAATAGCTTATGCTCATTAAAAAAGAGATTGAATAGAGTCGGAATATCATTATTTTTCTTTCTTGAGGAAAATATGCTAAAAGGAAAATTGTCAACTAATAATCTTTTTATTTTTTTACCAGAAGATATGACGGAAAAGTTATAGAGGAAGATGGCGTTCAAAGAAAAGATCTTCCAGGTGATTTGCATTTAATCAGAAAGAATCGATACGGGCCTCAAGATCGATAATGATTAGGCTCGATGAAAACAATCTCTTGCACAACCTTGATAGAGTCAACGTATTAGGGGTGGCCATGACATCCTTCAACTTATGTACTTCAACAACTTTTTTTTTGTAGATAATAATGAGACAGAAGGAGCGATCTGCTCACCCTGATTGGAATACGATTACATCGGCAGCTTCGCGGATAACAATCATTATCGTTATGGATGCAGTTAATACGGAGGGTTGTAATGTGAGGAAAATGATAAACAGAATTGTGGTGTAGAAAATGATCCTTAAAGCAACGAGCATATCACTATAAGGCAAGAGTAAACAAGGGTAGATTCAACAGAATCAAAACATTTACATTGAGTCTAAACGATTACTTGTTGTTGATAGTAAAATTTCATAAAAAATAAATAAATAAATAGATAATAAAAAGATAAATAAATAAAAAATAGTACCCGATATAAATGAAAAAAAATTGGAGGATATAAATAATTGTTTTTGTTATAGTTTTAGTTTTATGAAAATAAAATATTATACTAAAAAAAATAAATCTTTACAGCAACAATCTATGAAGGGTTAAGGGTGCAGTACTTTTTTGTAAGGAACTACTGTTACTGGAACAACGGTTGTACTAGGAGGTGATTCGGTTAAAATCACGCTCGCCTACTTTACACTCGTGAGGGCTCCCGAACCCACAGAGCTTACTCACGGCTACAGTGAAACTAAAAATAATTATCTGCTACAGCCGGATTCGAACTAGGGTCCTAGGAGTTAGTAGTATATTGCCTTACCACAGAGCTACCGACTCACATAAAATATTGTGTTGTAATGAATATTTTATTGTATCAAATATTCATGGTTTTATTTTTTTTTTTTTAATAAATATTTATTATTGCTATTTACAACTGTATATTATAATACGTTTAGTAAATCTGATCTAAGTTAAATTGGAGTGTTACAGGCGTGTAGAGAAACTACCCATTGGTAGCACTCTAATGACATTTTACATTAGCTGGTCTCGTGGCCATCTTCTTTTCCGGCGCCTCGGAGGATTGTCAGGAATGGAAGAGGATGCAAGGTTAGAAACTAGAGGGTTTGAGTGGTTAGGGAGTTTATAATGGAAGGAGTGATATCGGGATCGGGCTAGATCGGTTACATAGGGAACATTAAGGTCTTTATGTATGATTTTATTTGTGACAAAGTAAGGAGCATTGAGGATTTTGGATTGTAAGGATTGAATACGAGAGAAATTCGAAGGTTTAGTGGAGCCCCAAAGCTCAACTCCATATGTCCTGATTGGCCTTATTACAGTCATGTAGATCAGTCTTTTGTAATGTGTTGAAAGTTTAGACCGTTTGTCTAGTAAGTGCTGTAATAGTCGAAATCGACGTGGATTCCTGTCTCTTCAGTCCAGTTTCCTGTCTTTTCAGTCTTGTATGAGGATTCCAGGTTAATCGTTTGTCCAAATATAGTCCAAGGTAGCGGATCTGTTCGACAGGGGTAAGAGTAACATCATTAAATGAAACTGTAGGGCAGTCAGTCGGTTTACAACGAAGGAATTTGACGGGATTTGTTGGAATTTATCTTAATCCTCCAATTACGACACCATTCTTAGAGGGCTGTGATATTGGGATCGGAGATTTTCGGATACGATTAATGGGTTATTATTAAGAGCGAGCACACATGTGTCATCGGCATACGTGGTAAGGATAGTGTTAGGATTGGTTGGAATGTCAGCTGTATAGACGGTATAGAGGATGGGAGTCCAAGGATTGGGGGACCAAGGATACTACCTTGAGGAACTATTCATATTTTAAAAATGTTTATCCACATCTACTACTGCACGCCGCATTGTTTTTTAAATTTTCTATTCACTATTGAGTAATACCTATGAATAATCCACTGACACCTTAGTGATAATAATCCTGTGCTTCCATAGTAATAATAATCCAGTGACTCCTTAGTAATAATAATCCTATGAATTCTTAGTGATAATAATACTTAATAGTCCCGTGCTCCGTGGTAGCCATACTTATAATACCTTTGAAAAAGAGATTTATAGCGAGTATGTTGGTCTATGCGACATGTCACATCCCTCAAATAAAATTATAAGACAAAAAATATTTGCAGGCAATCCTTTCTGGCAAACCCGTCCCATTAAAACCCCGGTTTAGCGAACGGCATATATTATTATTATTTCTTATATATATTTTAAAAAGAAAAGAATTGTTTTGACATTTTTTTTTTAATGTTGTTGAATACTTAAAATGTTTGTACCTTGTTTTTCATTTAGTCATGAGGAAGCCGTGCAAAGTGGGACGAAACGTTGGTTAAAAATAAATAGTTTTCTTCTACTATATTGATACATTTATTGACCTTTACCCAGGCTATTTTCGTACAAAATACGAATTCGAATGGATATTAATTTTTCGATTTATAAATAAAATATAAAATAATTAAAATATACATGACTATGTATACATGACATTATGAAAAGTTAATTTATCATTGGGAGCAATAAATGATAATTTTCTCTGTATAAGGCAAAAAAAGACCTATTATCTTCATTCTGCAGATTCGTTATCAATGTGTACTTAAAATCAAGTTTACGTCACGGCCATTCATAATCAGTTTTCTGCGAATACTCGAAAACAGAATCGCCAAAGAATTCTATTGGTGTGGTGGTTTTTGTATTTTTAGTTATTTGGAAAATTTAGATAGTTTAATAAGAATATTTATTGCTGTTTCTAGATATAAAGACGATTTTGCTTACTTTAGGGGTATTCATGATCATAAGTTTAACATGTTAAAGCGTGTTAAATGGAGAAATATTTCATTTTTTTATCATGTTAAAACGAAATAACATATAACATGGTAGAGAGTCTGTTATTAGTTCTGGTTAATGGAGAATGGCCTCACGCAATAGATTAGCTGAGCCACGCAATAGCGCCATTTTGTTTGTGGTCGTAGTAACAAGTTATTTAAAAAGCCATGTAGTGTTATTACATAGTATATATTATTTGCTCGTAGTTTGTGTTAGTATTGCTTTGGTTGTTTTTGTAACTAATAAAGCAATGGATGGCAATGATAATAATGTAATGATTGTCAATTAGCTCATCTTGATTCTCTTCCTCGCAAGTTAGAAGATCAACAAGGCCTAACTTTCAAACAACTTCCACTTTTCACTCAATTTAGGTATGTTGTAATAAATTATTTTAATCAAAACTTAGAAGTAAACAATAACATGAAGTTTTGGAAGCAAAGGTTATAAAACAGAAATCCCCTAGGAGTTCTAATACATTTAAAAATACTTTAAATAGGGCTGCTCTATATGGTATTTTTATATCTCCTATGGTTATAACATTTAGCATGATAAAACACATTACATTTTACACAATATCATTAATACCTCTTTTATTTTGATTTTATTTAAATTATTTTCCTTAGTTGTTTCCTTCTTTTGCTTTTATTTATCCGCTTATGTTTATTTACTATGTGTATATATTATTTTGTTCTTATCCATTTTAGTTTATAATTATTTATTTTATTGTATTATTATTTATTTACTTTTTTGCTGTTTTTTAAATTTAAAATGTACATATGGTACGATTGAATACTTATAGCTCTAATGTGCTATAGATAGCACTTCAATAAACCTAAACAACAAGATAGTTAATTTAAAAGGAACTACAAATAATAGGGCGAAAATATTTTTGAGGCGTTGTCAGGATTATTGATTGCATTGTTTGTGTTGATTCGTCTAGAGAGTGTCATAACATAAAATAACCCAAGAGGAAATTAGAGATATTACTCTTCTCATTTAATATATTTCTATATGTAGTAAGTAACGTTACTCGGTATACCAGAATTTCAGTTATGTTGACTGCTCTCAACAATCGAAAATTACACATATCGACACAAATCTTTTTCTCTGACATGACATTTTCGACCGCTGATTCAGATTAAAAAGGAGACTATAAGACATTGATAAAAAGATACTTCCACAAATGTACCAAACAAATACTAATAGACAATAGACGAATGTTATTTAAAACTTGTATATAGTGTATATTTTATTTTTAAATTATTTCCATGGATGGTTCATTATAATTTGCGTTTATTTACTTTCATGTTTAATATCAGTTGTAAGAACTTTTTAAAAATCTGTTAACTGTTTAAAACCTTTACAACCACATAAATAAATAAAATTACCTGTTAAAATAAACCTTCACCGTAGAAGGCAAAAGGTGCAAATATCATTAATATGTTTCATGTTTCTTTTATAACCGTGTGGCAATTTTTAAATAGTAATCAATAGAAACTCCATAAAAAAAAAAAAAATCATTTTTCTATTTCATTTATTCTCTGAAAGCTCAGCTTTGCGTTTCATACGAGGATGGCAAAGCTTGATTCGGAGTCCTCATGGCTGAATGTTAATATTGTGTAAAGGTGTGAATGTGTATTTATTTTAATTTAATTTTCATTTAGTTGTGTATAATTTACAATATATACATATATCAATTTATACATATTTTTTTAAACAAATAATGCATGTATGTAATTTTTAAAATTATTTTATTATTTTGTAAGTACTATTGTTATAATTTAAATTTATTATGTTCGTATTATAATTATACGTTCTATATTTATGAAATCTATGAATACTTATGACGCTAATGCTTATTGCCCTTAATAATAGCAAATCGTATTATTACTATTTATACATATCATATTTGTAATTTTTTAAATTTTATTGTTATCATTATTTTATTTATTTATTATTTAATTTTGTGAGTACTATTCTAGTAATTTACACTTATTATTTTCGAATTATTTATAATTTTTCGTCCTTTTTTTCCCTGTATTTATGGTACGAATGAATACTTGACAAGGCAATGTTTATTACCATAAAGTAAAGTAGACTGAATTATTATTATTTATGTATGTCATATTTGTAATTGTATTTATTTATTCTATTTTTGAATTTCGTGAGTACTATTGTTATAATTTGAGGTGCGGGTAGCCGCGGGGTAAGGTCCGTGGGTCCATCTAACCTCCAAAACTGGATAAAAATCCTTAATTGGATAAAAATCTGGCGGTCGAGTGTGATTCAGTCCAAATCACCTCCTTGCACAACCGTTGGTCTAGTAATAGTACTCCCTTACAAAGTACTGAATTTACATTTATTATTACATTCGTATTATATAAAATTTTTGTTCTTTTTTTTCCTTTATTTATGGTACGAATGAAAACCTTAAAAAGCTGATATTTATTGTTCTTGATTATATCAGATTTTATTATTATTATTTATACATATCATTTTTGTAATTTTATTTATTTTTTTCCCACGAAAGGGCCTTGAAGACCACGCGCAAATCAGAACTCTAATGCTTCTCCTTCATCTTCTTCCTCTTCCCCCTTAAGTCCCTCATGAGCTCTGCGTGTCTGTTTTCTCTCCTCAGACCACGCAAGACTGTGGAGCGCTTCTTTCCAACAAGAACCTTCACTCCCTTGACCCTCCTTCTTTTATTATTACGAATGATTAATTAGAACACTGATGCCTTTTTCCCTTGATAATAGACAATTTTATTATTATAATTTATACTTTTCATATTTGTCATTTTATTTTATTTATTTATTTTTTAGTTTGTGAGTACTATTGTTATAATTTACATTCATAATTTTTCGTTCTTCTTTTTTTCTGTATTTTTGGTACAAATGGATACTCGTACAATACTACCAGTATTGTAGCAGATTGTATTATTATTATTATTAATACATATCTTTTTTGTAATCTTATTTATTTATTATATTTTATTACTATTATTATTATCATCATTATTTTTTAGTAATATCATTATTATTTTCGTTATCATTCAGAATTTTTCTTTTTTACAGTGTTCATGGTACGAATAAATATTGTTTAGAACTCTAATGCTTATTGTATTACTATTATTCAATATAAATAATTTCCGAAAAAAAAATTTATTGATCAATTTGAACGCTTTAAGAAATATCTCTGGAAAATATTGATTTTTTTTTTTATTATCAGCTCCGCATAGCTCTCCTCTTTGAGTATCCTAACGATCTAATCATTATCAGTTGCTTCTCAGTAGGGATAATCCCTCAATACGTGAGCATACACATGTAGGCACGTAGCCATTAGCCATGTCACTTTTTGGGTCACCTGCTACACAAGCCCTGACTATTAATAAAGCCGTCACCTTCAGCCAGGACGACCTTCCGCCTTATCGAACTAGGTTAACGCCTCTTATGCAACTCGGGCTCGAAAAGAAGGAAAAAAAAAAGTGCGATATTCCTTCCTAATCGATTGCTCGTAACTGCTAATATATTCGAGACATCTTTCACACCTCCCCCATGCATATTCATCCCACAGGACTGCCAGCCTTACCTAACCCATTTCCAAGGACTCCTCCCCTCCAACTAGGCTCTTATCTCCCAATTGTGACCTACAGCAAACGGGATAAGATATGCGGCCAGAATTGCGTCAATGGTAATTGGTCTTTCCACAGAAATGTGGTTCAATTGATAGTAAGGCGTGATATTATTAGCATGCAAACGATTACTGACTGCTTTAACGTCGTTTTTATTTTTGCACAAAGATTAATACAAAAAAAAAAATACGTTTGTCAGCGAACTTGTTGGATCTACACATTTTAGAGATTATTTTGATTACGCTGTTAGATACTTTTTTTCAAGTTGACTCTACAGATCATGTACATCTTTGGCCGCCCTTACCATCCTTCTACACGCCTGCCAGTCTTGGGCTGCTGCTTTCCAGTTTAATGCATGCTCGTTTTTGCCCTCCCACACGCTCTCTTTACAACTATTTTGGCATTCATTGTTGTGATGAATTTTTCGAGCAATATGTACCGCCCATGTTAACCTGCTTTCCTTCATATCATGAGATATTTACTGACCAGTCTCTGCAAGCAGTTCACTGTTAATTATTCGCTGTTAGATATAGAGTATTAAATATTTTTTTAAATATATGTCTCAAATCAATTCTATATCAATTTTTTTTTAATATAACTATAAATAGTAAATCTACAGATGATTAACCTATTCCAACCATGGTGAGTGGTGAAGTTTTTCATTTTTCGAGGCAGCCAGTAAATGAAAAAATTCAACGCCCAGGCCAGACTCGAACCTGCGCCACCCTCAGTTCTCAGATCTCCAAGAGCTGCGCATCAAACACCTGAACTACGGATATTGCAACGCCCAATTCTAAATCAACTGTAATTTCTTAACTCTGGTTATTTATTTATGATTATTTAAATGTTAAAATACATTGCCAGCCTAAAAAATACTAACGATAGCACCCTTACTCATCCTTCACTGCTTTTAATATCAATGAAGTGGTTGAGAGAGATGATCTGGGTTCTTCCGGAGTCCTGTTCTTTCCTCCGCAAATGGGATGAAAAGCTCGGTTAGGAGTTTCCTAGGCTGAATGTAAGTAGAAATAATTGAATTTAAGATGTTATTGTGCTTCAAGTTTATTTGAAGTTCTATCAATGGGTACTCCACATGTTTGTATCATGTCACTATAGCACTTACAGCAAATTTTCTTGATGTATATGTATGTATACAGTTGTAAATAACAATAAATAAATTATTAAAAAAAAGTTTAGTTTTGTTTTGTTTTTTAAATATCTTTATTTTTTTTTTTTTTTTATGATCAATATTATTATTGTATATAAATTTTAGACAGTATGTAAAATAAAAACTAAATCAATATTGTTGATTACTCCATTATATTTTTTGGTTGTATAAGTGAGATGTGCTACTTTTGCTTTGTATTAATGTGGTTTTAAGTATTGTTTTAGTCACCAATTGATGTTAGAATTGGTGAAACGTTGATTGTTAAGTTCAAGGTTTGTTCAGGATCCTTTTAAAAATTATCAGATACTTTTTTTTCCCCTTTTACTATTTCCTCTCAATTATTTCTATGTTTTAAAGGTTTTTAGGCAAGTGGTTATAACCAGTTCACTTTTTCGGAACATTCAAATGATCACCAAAGTATAGATAATTGTAGTGGACGTACATAGCACACACCCTAAAATACCTACGGATAAAAGAAGGGTTGAGAACCAATTTGTATATATTTTTCCTATTTATATTTGTATTTGCTTATGAAATAATTCACAGGAGGGTTTGAAAAAAAAAAGAATTGTATTTCAATGGGACCCCAAGACAAATAAAGACGCCTTTTTTTATTAAACTTTGAATTCAAAGAGGTTAAGAAAGTAGTGTGTGCAAATCAGATATTTTATTTATTACTTACTATTTACTGATAATATAAAATATTTTGTTTAACAATTTGCATGCGCATATACATATATAAAACATATGTACGTTTTTTTTATAGTTAAAGTTAATTAAGTTAAAGTTTAAAAATAGATTAATTTCGAAAAGCATTTTCAATAAATTGATGGTTTTAAAAACATTAAAATTAAATTAATCAAATCATCTCGGTTTACTTTTCGTTTAGTATATAATCGATTACAAGCTAAGATCGATAAAAAAACTTAAGATCATAACATCGCCCGAGTCCTATATATTACACGAACACAAATAGATTAAGGTGAACCTGATTCTATGTTTACTTTGGGCGATTATAGAGTAACGTAAAAAAAAATTCCATAGGTGGTTTCTTAGAACGTATAAATCACTGATTATTTTTATTTCCTCTGATTTACGCCTTTATTTATATTAAAATGTATAAATATGCCGTGTCAGATACACACAACATGATATTATATTCATGGATGAACTGGATATTGATAACACTCCAACTTCTTATTTTAAAAGTTCTTGGGACTATAAAATAATAAATAAGTAAATCTGTACTGCTACAACGCAAGAAGATTCAGCGGTGAATTACTTTGCGTTTTTGATATGTCCTACGATTCAACAAATTAGTATTCCATGATACAAATTAGATATATTAATACAATTTCTAAAATAAATTTTTATATGTAATAAAAATGTCACAAATTGCTCAAAATATATGCAATTTATATTATATATAAAAATAATATGCCACGACATGGATACATGTATTTAATTTTATATACAAAGATGGTTGGTTGACTGTAATTTAATTTGAGGTAAAATGGTTAAGAAACCCCCAAGGGGTCTGTCTATACAGTGAATTTCACAACAGACACAAGAAATTCGAACCTACAATGCATATTGTATTATACTACATTGCATATATTAAAATGACTGCATAGTCATTTTAATAAAAATTAATTTATTAAAATTATGGCTAAAGTTTTTGCTTCTATTAGTAATTAACTTTGATATAAATTTTAATAATAAATGAAATCAGAATTTAGACCAAAATACAGTTTGAAAAAAATTAATTATATTCCTGACCAGAGTGTAAGGAAGGTTAAAATTATAGTGTGATAAGAAGGTGAAAATTGTTTTGCGTTAATCTGTAAATAAAAGATTATAAAATTAATGGAAAAAAGTGACAAAATAGGTAATTAGACATAAGCTAAGCCAAGATTATGAATAAATTAATATGATTCCGTATTTTCACAAGTTTTATTGTTTCAGAAGGTAATTTGACTAAAATTAATGATCTGGATAGAGTAACCTGCAAAAGTTTTTAAATTATTGATGAGAGGTGTAAATTTATATTTTTCTCGTGCTAAATTATTAGTATTAATGTTGTATGTTAATTTTTATTTAATTGTTGTTAAAATAAAAATTGGTGCTGTCCCTTCTAAACTTGCCACGACATGGTTAATGTATTAAACTTTATAAAAATAGATGATTGACAGTAAGTTAACTTGAGTTAATCTGTTTGAGAGATCCCTGTGGGGTCTCTGCTAACACTCTCACCTAACAGTCCTGATGAAAGCCTGAATTTCAGGCCGAAATGTTGGCAGAAAATAAATAATTTTTCATTATTTTAAAAATTAAAATATTTTTCATTCTTCTTGATTGCAGCCCAAACTCTATCAAATAATAAAACACAAATAACAGCCGATAGTTTGCAAGGAAAACCCTGACCTCCTTATCTTCCTGCTGAAAAAAAAAATCTCAACACAACTGCCATGATTTGAATGAAGCGGCTGACAGAGAGGTACTGCCACGTGCAATTCTTTATTTTATTATTTTCAATTTATTCGTTACGAAACATTGAATAGTAATCTTGAGGTCAAGTGTAAAGAAAATATAAGCTACGCTCTATTGAGCAATTACATCGCATTATTAAAGTTCTTTGTAATATTTATGCACAACGATTCTCTGAAGGAAACAATACTTGAAGATTTGCTTATTTTTTTCCTTAATGGGAGAGCTTTAAAACGAAAATATACTTTCTTTTTTAGGACTTTAAATAGCTGTCCTGCGGTCTTTAAGGTCAGCAGATCCTAGAGTGATTCTGGTTACTCAACAAACACCGCAGATTGGAACCGGTTCCCAGAAGGTTAAGGAAAACCCATTGTGATTCTGGGAATCAAAAAGGTATTCTTTCAACACAAGGATGAGAGCTTGATAATTATGAAGTAAAAGAAAAATAATAAAATTTTAAGGTATTTTATCTTCATTAGCAATTATTTAATCAATTAAAGGAATATTTACAACCTTTGAAATGTCAGTAATATTTGTCAATTTACAGACAAATATTTCTGACTTATCAAATGATACTCTAATCTCAAGGCAAATAAAGAAAATATGCAGGTCGGATCAAGTAGTATTGTTCTAGTGTGTACGAGGTTTAATCTTAAACTATTAACAAGACAATATCATAAATAACACAGGTCGATAACCAAAAATTTTATTTAATAATATTGGCTGAAAGCAAAATTTAACTCCATTTTTATTCCCGAAAAGATTTTTTTGCATATTCATGATGTATAATACTAGTTTAGCAACAAAAAATCTTTAGTATCATCATTTAGGGGAGCGGTTCCCAAAGTGGGTGACACGGCACCCTGGATTCCTTCAAGTGTATAACAGAGAATACGGTGGAATCCAGCATTTACTTTGTTTTGTTCTATCTCATTTTCCTACGTACTTAACCGCTCTCAGAATAATTGTGGCGTAATTTTTATATTTTTTTTAAGCTCGAAAAGAGTGCCGGTCAACTTCAAATTTTTGTAATATCAAATGGAATTTATAATATGACAAATGCCTACGAGATCTACATTATTTAGAGCTATAAAATAATGTATTTGTAATTGTTTAAAAATATGTATGCAATACGTAATAAACTTTTTATTCCCCTCAAAGCTAGAAAATCTATACTTTTATCATTAGAAATATGGAAAACCCTTCCATCCAAAGATACCAAAATATTTAAATTGAGCTAAAAATATGCCATTAAATTGTAATTAATATCATTGTTTTTCTCTTCAAAAGTTCTTTTAATTTTTTTTTTTTTATTTTCATTTTAGTATTCAGTTGTATTTTGTTAATTGAATAATTAGTTTCTTCGCTAGAAATCAATTAATATTGAACTGTTCCAGCTTATAAATCGTAACAACCACCCTAAAACCGCCCTTATAATCAAAAGTGTAACTGACTCTTATTCATTGATGTTTATCATTTCTTTATGTTATTTTACCACAGACAGGCAGTAGATCACAGTAAGGGATTACGAGCTAAAGCTCTCGAAACATTCATAGCGGGAATGATCAGATTGAAATATAATTTATTGCCAGCATTTTAAAATTTTTAAAAAAAATCTGTACCGCTAAAACCCATCAAGGGTTAGAGGAGGTTTAGTACTTTGTAAGGAAGTAATGTTACTAGACCAACGGTTGTGCAAGGAGGTGGTTTGATCAGAATCACGTTCGACCGCTTTTTATCCAATTAAGGGTACCTAATTTAAGAGGGTGGGTGGATCCCAAGATGGCTCCTGAATTTCGGCTACAGTGCAACAGAAAACAATTTTCTGCCCAGCCGGATTCGAACTCGGGTTCTTTGAGTTAGTAGCCATGTGGCTTACGTATGGGACAGCCCTTGAGCAAATAGAGTTAGATTATGTGAGATAATCAATTGTAGTAATTTGACAAAAGTGACGAGTTAAAGATCGTTTATATAAACTAATAACAAACAATATACCCAAGCTGGGCTATACAAAAACGTCGCATCATATTTAATAATATTAAAAAACAAAACAAAAATAAAAAATTATGTTTTAATACATTATACTATTTTAAAGTTAAATGTAGTGTGTGCACTTTTGCACAACTTAATTGCCAAATCTAATGGTTATGCTACTCCCATTTCTTAATAATTAATTTTAAATATAATAAATTTAAAATATCTGAAAGGCATAGTCCAATTTGTAATTGACCTTTATTGATAAGTGATTTCTATATTGTAGGACTCCTTGGTTCCAACTAAATAATTGTAGAGAAATAGGCAAAAAAAAAAAAATTAAAACACTCAGTTTTTACCACGTTAATTCATCCTTATCCCAAACTCGATGTCGCACAGTGGTGAAAAGTGTAAAAAACCCTCCAAAATGAAATGTGTCCAATCATATTGAGTGTGGTCTCAAACACTCAAATTCCTTTAAAAGAATTCACCGTAATTTGTTCTCCCATCAAACCGGAGACCTAATCTTACAGACTTCATTTAGGCATTTGGAAAAAGTGAGCTTTTAATGGTTGTTGTAATTTTGTTTTAAACAATCCAACAAAAAATATTTCAGCCAAATCACTAGTGTATAAATTCTAGTTTTTCAAAATTAGGTTTGTCACTTGAAATATTTTTTTAAAAATTTCTACGGCCATTTCTAATTTAATACTGGAAAAAACGGTTTTGCACATTTTTCATGGACTACAAAAAATGAGCTTTTTGGCCTTTCTGATGAGGCTATTTTTCCATAAATGTTGTGTAATATTGGAGCAACTTTTGTGTAAGTTTCATTGTCGTATTTAGACGTATGGAGTAAAGGGTCTTCTTGGACGGTTACACCTTAAAATAAGGTCAGAACAATAATGAAATTAACAACCATGGATCAGAATAACATTTTATTTATAGGGAATTATTATTTTACTGATAGAAAAATTAGAATTTATATTTTTACACCTGTAAATATTATTAAAAAAAATACATTACTTTTTCAGCACCATGAATAACGTAGGAATTCATGAGAATTACAGAAGATTTAAACAATTTAGAGATTTTGGCACAAAACAGAGATTTCTCACCACTGTGTGGCGTAGGAATTTTACGCTTATAGTTTTTTTTTTTTTAAGGTTAGCTTCAAGTGCGTGATCTGGCTAGATTATTAATAACATTGATCCGGAAATAAAGAGATGAACTTGAAACTATCGAAATCTTCACTGATCCTTCAAATCCAAAATCCTCATTAAAGCTTCTTATTAAGTCTTAAATAAAATTATCCATAAAACCTAAATTTTAAACATGTAGATTTATCCCGAAATAGAAACTAGCCATTCCATTGTAAACTTCACGCTTATACAAACCCTATATTTTCTAAACTTGTCACAACAATTTTCAAATATAACAACTCTGATACGCTACCATTAATTTCTCCACTACCTAAAACTATATATAAAGTAATTATACATTTTAATAGACGCATTTCTTTTATGTAGTCTTATGTACGGTTTAAACAGAAATTCCATATTTAACTGATAATTTTCAGTTAAATATGGAGTTTCTGGATGGATGTAAGTATCGATACCTGCTCGGTATGTAACTCGAAAGAAAAGCAAAATACTATTGACTTACAGAGGATGTCACAAGTATAGTAATATAATTAATAAAATATAATATTTTGGGCAGAGGACCTCCGCTTCAGAACAATTATTCAGTTTATTAAAGACGCTATAGCCAATATCATTGGGAAGAACAAATAGTCAATTACATCAAAAAAGGGTTCATGAAGTTCCACTCCCAGTTACCAACAGTTAAAGGAGGAATGGCCTACAGAGGAAATCCAACCTCATCCCAGAAGACTGCTGCAAGCCAGCCTGTTGTAAGTTCTATATTTATTGATTCTATTATTGACATTACTTTAATTTTATTTTTTCTCTTCTCATTTTCTTAAATTTCCTTTTTTTCCCATTAGAAGTCAATTATTTATTTTGTTAAATCCACAGAAGTCATTGTTTTGGGGATTAAATTTTCTTTTTCTTTCCTCTTAAGAATGGTTATTTTTATCGACTGATTTTATCTCAATTTTTTTCTAACATAATAAATAGTTAGGGGTGTCTTTTGTACGAGACTATTCCCTACCATAGTCAATTTAAAAAAGAAGAAAAATGTAACTGTTGTTATATTAACCACATAAGGCCCACCAGGCCGATATGGTATTAAATAAAATTAAAAAAAAATACTCTAATTGGAGAGCTCTTAGCAATAATGAACGACGAGCTACACTGGAAAGAGCTCAGCTGGTTAACATGTGATGGATCAATACCATAACACAGTTTGTTAAAAGTTGGATATTATTGTTTCATTCTTTTAAACGTGAATTTCAAATTTTTGTTTTAAATTACAAACTAGTTGATTTTTTTAAGCAAATAAATTTATATTTTATCTTTTTTAAAGTTTTGTAATTTATGTGTTTTAGTTAATATTACACACAGGCTTCGACAAATAGATGCTTTTTCAATTACCTATGTGTTCCTAATTGATTGAAACGATGAATTTTTGATATTTTTAATAAATAAAAACATTAAAAATTTACACGCATATAATGAAAAATAAATTGTGTGTATTTTTTATTTACTAATCTCGTATCAGTCAAACCATGCATGCCCAAGACAGCGTAGTAGATAATGATTTCTAATCGGCGAGATTTAGCATAACGTGATTCACAAGAGAACAATTTAAAGCTATTTAAATTGGAGGAATATGCATTATTTATATGGGCAAAAGCATTATTACGCTAAGAGAATGAAAAACTAAAACAAATGCAAAGTCACATGAATAAAAAAAAATCCCTGAAAAATAGTGATCTAATGCTATTGAAAATGTAATAAACAACAATAACTAACTGAACTCTTTCCTTAAAGCTTAAACTTTTTTTAGATAATAGATGAAGAAGAGTAATGTATACATTAATGTCGAAAATCGCTCAGATATTTCAAAAAACACCACTTGTCCGAGAAATTTTTAAAATTTCAGCATAAGTATACCAACAAATTTATAATTGGGATTAACTTTCTAGAATTTAATCGAATAGATAAGGATTAAGTTTATGGAAAACTCCCTTTGAACTATAATAGGCAGTATTTAGTTTTTACAGTAAAACCCTACTTAGCTGGTAATAACGGTAAAAAAAATTAATAAAGAGCTGGGAAAACGGTTATTAGGTAAACCAAAATATCTGACTTAGTGACAGCTATAGCTATGCTGCTAACTCCCGGACTCAGGTTTGAATCTGGCTGTGGCGGATAATTATTTATTCACGTAGACGTGAGTCGACCCTGTTTGTTCAGGAGCCCTTCTGGGGCACACCCAGTCTGTTTAAAGTGGGTTCCCTTAATCCTTATCAGTCGCTAGCTGTTTATACGTGATCCAAACTGGGTTTTAGGTGGTTCCGGTAAATGTGCATAAGAAATTCAGTATTGTAAGAATAATATTTTTGTTAGAAATTATTTATTTTACATATATATGAGATTCAAATAAGAATTTATTTAGAAAATACAGTAATGTATAACTGGAGATATCAATTGCTCTGTTAAGGATACTTAACTAAAAAGCAGTCCTGTCCATTCTTCCAACAAAAAATACCAACTGAGCAGTTTGAATAACGGTATAACTATTTAACAGAGACAATAATGTGGCATTGGGTTAGGCGTAAACGTTAATAGTACAAGTCACAAGTAACTGCTACTTTAACAATCATATGTAAACATCTTGACATTGAACTATCGTATACTTTGAGTTATCGCGGCAAAAGTGTTACCCACTACCACGGTATACTCGACAGTTACAATCATGACTGCATTAACTATCAAGACAGTCTTACTGTCAGAATGTATCTGGCATGATTTTTAATAGTACAAGTAATGCAAACGGACTAACAGTTGTCACGTTTAACAGTCATATGTATACGCCTTGACAGTGAACTGTAGAAACATATCAACCTTACGAAATGTAATTACGATAGGCTGAAAAACATTTTACCTATTTATTTATCCAAAAACTTAAAATTGTATCAGCCACAGGCCACAAATCAACAATGGACCGCAAAAATAAAATTTCTCAAGAACTTATCAGGGAGTTTCGAAATGTTTCGCTTTTTCACCTCCCACGTGACAAACGACCACAGCCATAAAGTACTGTTGTCACGTGAGAGGTGACATACGCCGATAGGGGTTAATTTATCGAAAAACTTGGTGGTTAAGCGTGATCATGAACAAGTCACATCCTTGCTCAACAGTTGATCAAGAAACATTACTTGACCCTCGACCCGTCATGGGTTGTAGTGGTACAGTTTTTTTTTATTATTATTTACAATTATATCTTTAATACTTATTACTATTAGTGTAGCAGATTCGATTATTCAAATAAAAATTAAAAAAAAAATCATGTATGTATCTAAAGAACTTTTTATTTTAAATTTTCATTATAACTTAAATTTCATCAAACAAATATACACGTATCATCTCCGTATTATGTTTTATATTATATTTTAATTAGTAAATTGATATTAGAGTTTTTTCTTGTGTATACACTGATATAATCTCTTCCGGTTAACCGGCAATATTTCGAATGGATAAGCGGGGTTCTGTTACATGTATACATTTACTGGCAAAAATCCGTGTCTATAGACAGTTAAATGAAAACCCATATCGTTTACATATACGCCACAAGGTACAGAAGCGCTAACAGAACAATGATGTCATTGGAAGTATGATAGCGCGGTCATTACCAAGACCAGCGTGAGGTCAGGAATGAACCTTCGGACGCAGTCGACCATCACGGCTCCCATCTCACGTCCCATTTGTAACTGCCAATAAAAGAATGACTCGCTCATTAAAGACTGGGCTTATCCCCATTGGGATTGCTTCTTCCTCTTTGGATCAAGGACGCCCAACGTAAGTCTCGAGTACGTGGTACTCTTCTATTTTGTCACCTTGCCCGGCATATCCACATTATAGGCTCAACAGATACGAATGGAAGGATACGTTAAAGATAAGGTCGTCACGCTCAGCTATTTCATTATATAAAATCTACAATTATTTAGCCACCTACCACATGATTATCTATCATTAAAGTACGTATCAATTAGTTTAAAATGGATCATGCATAACTTCTACTTGAAATCTAGGCACTTATCAATCAACCACCAAAATATAAATAACTTTATAAATAAGTAAATAACTGAAACAAAATTTATAAATCCATAACATACTAGACTTAAAACACAAGAGCTTAACTGACGATTTAAACTGCTAAATAGAATATATCAGCTACCAGTAACAAATTATTTATTTTCTATACAATACCTGCCTGGACTTACCCACTAGAAATGAGGCACCTATAACGTGTAACAGCAAATGTTTTCAGTCCATAGTCCATACTCCATAATATGTAACCAACCTTACTAGATAATACAAGTGGCGGGGGGGGGGGGGGCAGTTATTTCACCCCAATTTTCGATTACTTCAATGAAAACTATGTATAATTACTAGTCAAAATTATGGGTATGGGGATTAAAAATGGCGGATGTTTAAAAACATTAAA
The DNA here is from genome assembly GCF_000696795.3 of Halyomorpha halys. Lineage (NCBI taxonomy): Eukaryota > Metazoa > Arthropoda > Insecta > Hemiptera > Pentatomidae > Halyomorpha > Halyomorpha halys. The sequence goes on from NW_027105776.1 coordinate 93,602, forward strand.
ACAAAATTAATTTTTAATTCCGAGTTCTACATCTTTAAAACTACACACTACAAAATATAAGAGAACAAAAAAATGTCGTTATTCGATTTTTTTTACTTTTTAGTTCCTAAGCCGTATCTGAAATACTCTTATCTTCCGATTATATTTCATCTCAATGTAAACAGTTTCTCTAAACGAGAGCTGTATTGAAAACAAATACTCCACCGAGATTGCAGGTCAACGAATCAATTAAGATAAATTTTGTTATAAACCCAATTTAATAGACTGCCATCAAACGGAAAATTAAAAAAAATAAAATACGCACGTAGCAGGTTAAACATTTTTCTTAGTTGGAAATATTTCTATAATATTTAATAGTTTATTGAAGGCTGCAGTTCAATGATATCTCAACAAGCTTTAGCCACGAAAAGTTATATTTATATATCATTAATTATGCTGTAAATATAAAAACTTAAATATTAATTAATAAATCTGAAATGAAAGGTTCCCATTCTAATATATAATATTTCAAAAGTGATATAGAATTTATTTCTGCTTATCAATTACTTCTGTTAGTGCAATCTTTTACATATGAACCGAGGTTCACATCGTCTTTTATAAATGGTGAAATTTGTGCAAATAAAAACTTCAATAAATAAGAAACGATTCTGGAAAAGTACGATGATACAAATACAACACAAATTCATGGTTTATAGGTGCCAATAACTGATTCTAAGTTTACATAAACTTATAAACCTGCTTTTCTAGATAACAAAAGCATAAAAAAAAATATATTATTTTTAAGATTGGAAATATCAAAGGTACATAATAAAAAGGAAGACAAAGAGATCTGTTTTCTTTTATTTCAAGACAAAATAAAAATCTCTCAATAGTAATAATGCCGATTCGTCTTTAAAACATATACACATCTCTAAAACTCAACGTTTCCATCAAGGATAAAATTAACTATAAATAGTCTAAAAAGTCAACATTATTTATAATAATTTATCGTACGGAATATATGTAAATATCTTAACGTGACAACTTCTATTTTTTGAAGCTATTATAAAAACAAATTAAGATGATTCATGTTTATATTAAGCCTTTAAATGTGTTTTATTTATAATTATTCAAAAGAGATGAGCGCGGTGACAGAATGAATCAATATTGTAAAAAACAAAACATAAATAAAAGGGACAATAATTCAAATGACATAGATAAAGGGGCAGTGAGACAAACGACATACAGAGAAAAACTAATGCTTCATTTAAAAATAAATGGGTTAGATTTATTGAAATGACTCTAGAAACAGCTGTTGCTCTGCTAGGAACTATTTTTTTTTTAAAGCAATACAGTTCCATGAGCATGATGTAAATAAAGAGATAAAATTTCACCATATCAATCTAACATTACTAATGAATGTTCATACATCTTTACCGGGAAATCATTGATAAATTGCAATTGAAATGTTTCATGTATTGAGATAACGGGAATAGTAATCTGAGGAATGCGGAGGACATAAAATAAGACAGATTGCAATTTCGTTTTCTTATCCCTAAACCGATTCTTTTAATGATTATGCAAACAAGATCTAAAGCAATACACTTAATCTTGATGGATAGCAAATATGTTCTGTATTTGTGGATTTTTTAAAAATTATATCTCGAAATTTAGTTAAACAGAGAGTTGAAAAGAGGTTAAAATATATATTTACATATCATAAAAAACGCCGAATGTAGTCTAAGATAGACTTTTATTTCGGCTTTTAATTCCTTAATGCTGACCAAGCTTGAAGAATGAAGCTTCATTATGACCAAATCACCTTCATGCATAACCGTTGGTCTAGTAATAGTACTTTCTAACGAAGTACTGCGCCTCTAACCCTTTATTGGTTGTAGTGGATTTCATTTTTTTATTTCCTTATGGAAGATCCCAGAGGTTTTAAAAGAAAATGATAGCACTAGAAAAAATGTCCTTTTTCACACTTTCCATCCTCTTTATTTAATCAATAAATGTGAAATTGAGTTTATTTATTATGACATTGGGAAGGACTCGACAGTTCGGAATCAACGAGCCACTGGAGGAAAACTCAGATACAGACTGGAACTAAAAGGACTGGACCATGCTGGTGTAAAGGTGGAGGCACCCGGATAGAAGCAGGTCAAGAGGGCTGAACTTACCGGACGGGTGCAGCTGGATAACGTAAGGCGCCCAACCGAGTGCTGGGTTATGCCACAGTAAAGCTGAAAGCTAATCCCAAAAAAATTAAAAGGAATACCACCCCCCCTTAAAAAAAATTGTAGAGTATGAATATATAAAAAAATAATTGTTATATATTAAAAATTATTTATAAAAAAATAACTGCTGCCGCACCCCGCAAGACAGAAATGGCTCGGTTAGGGTGGGGGAGGTGTTAAGTTGTAAATAATTACTTCTACCTGACACTAAAATGTGTATGGTATTTATATATAACATTAATAAGGAAATTCTACATGATCTATTGAAAAGACAGAAAAACCAAAAATGGATGATCAGATAGTAAGGCTAACAATAAGAAAGATGAATTATGAAGAAAATTCAGGGCTCTTTTATGCATTGTATTGGTTGGTTTTTTTTTGTATTGAATTTTGCAAACAACTACAAAGCATTTCCCCTCTTCATAACGAGGTGATTTAACTTGGTATTATTACTCACTCAGTTTCAATAATATTCTTGGTGCCTGAAGAGTTATTAAACAAAAAAATATATCAGAAAATGTTTTTTTTATATTTTATAAGAATTGAACTTTTTTTTCCGATAGTCTTCCTTATATATTATAAACTTAAATATTTAAGTTTCCTTGGATGGATGGGTATAAGCTGACAGAAAAGTGAAGCCAAAAAGGCGTGATGATGGACCCACGGGCATGGCAGAAGAGTAGCTGCCAATTGGTAACTAACTGCCTTCTATCTGTTTCAGTTTAGATTACGATGCCAGACATACCTATTAACCTTAAAGCAAACCTAGGCTCCAGGGGCATGGCCCACCCTCCACTTTTTGGCTTCACTGTTGCATTGAAGGAGTGTAGAGTCAGGTCACTCTTCTCTGGTTTTCAGAATAAAAAAAAAACGAATTTGCTTTTTCATTTCTGCTATATGATAATCAATCCTAACAACGAACAATAAAATATTTTCTAATTTTACATCAGTTTAAAAATTATTATTAACTAACTGTGTATTAGTGTATTTCTCCTTCTTGTTCTTAGTCCTTCCTTCTCTACCGCACATCAGTGTGAGGAACTTGCTCATAGAGCCGGATCCATAAGTCTTGATCCTTTATCAGCTGGCTTGGCCTATTCCACTCAATTCCTCTTGTCAAATGGTTCTTTGACTGCACCATCCCAAGTGTTTCTCGGCATTCCTCTTATTTTTCTATCATCGGCTCTCGTTTCATGCATTATTTTTGCCATTCATTCCTACTACATTTTTTTCACGTGGCCAAACCACCTTAGTCTATTTTCTTCTATAATTTGTTCGACCAGTTTCACTCCTAGTTTGTTTCTTATTGTAGTACTCCTGACTTTGTCCATTCATTTTCCCCCCTCTATCCTCCTCAGTTACTTCAATACTCATTTCAATAGCTGGGATGTGACTTTTATGTCTTGAGGTCCTGGACTCGCACGCATAGGTCAATTATAGTATACATTTAGTCTTATATTTATCTGTTGTATTTCTAAAATTGTTATTTACATATAGTATTATAAAATACTGCAAATGAAGTTTAAGAAACCCTGTTGACTTATATAACTTGATAAAGTATAACTTCTTTATTTTATCAATTTAATTTCCTCATTATACTCATTGTATTAATTGCATTAATTTATCTTTTATTCTCGTATATTTTTCATTATTTACGTTGATCACTGTTTCATTTTTTAATTATTTTGTCTTTTAATAATATTTTCAATATTTCTTATATTTTGTGTAAATTTTTCCCTTTGCAATATTATATTTTATCGTCTTTTAACATAATTTGTTATCTTCTTAATATCTTGTTTTTCTGTTATCTCTTTTTTTTTGGTTTTTGACCTAATGAAAGAATAAAATTTAGTCCGACACGTTTTCACAAATAAAATAAGTTTAATTATTTGTATATATTATTAATCTACTGACCGCGCCCCAATGATAAACACATTATATTGTCATACTTGAAGACAACACTTCACATTAAAAAAAAGAACACTAAAAAAATTAATTTCATTACCATTTCACTTTGTAATAGATTTTAATTGGGTATCTTTTTCAAGCACTTGTTACATCAAAGATTGCAGAGGAGATAGAAGATTAAGGTTACCCCATCCCCATCCCGAAGCCGTAGGTTCAACTTGATGACTGCTTAACTAAGCCCGGGTCGTCCCAAAGCTCATGTAGCATTTATAGCCTCCGCTCGCTTCGCTCTGATAAATAACTAACGCCATTCCCCTCATCTCCTTCTACGTCGTTTTTATCCGGCTTAGTGAGGTCCTCATATAACTTGCATCTCACACCGCTTCCTTACTCCAACCCAACGTCTAATTTAAAAAGATATAAATCTGAAATGCATAGACACAGTTGTTTTCGGTAATGATTACACAGTTGTGATAAAAGTATGTACTACGAGAATGGGAGGGGTCTGAGGGAGTTGTACGAAAATGGGAGGGGTCCTATTTCGTAATAAAAACATGATATTTAAACGTTTCATGGATAACCAGTTTTAACTGACCTGTGTTCTTTAATATCGAGTAATTCAATCGATATATCTGAAGATTTCCATAGTCGGTTCAGCTCATTCGATTTTAGCTTATTAATTTTCGTTGCGTTATACATATTTGTACTTACCTGAATTGAGCTTTATTCTCCAAAAGAAGCTGGAGGAACTTTTATTGTTATAAATCATGGCTGAATGTTTCTCATTTTTGAATGTTCTTCATTGATGTGCCGAACAAATCGATTATTATATTCGTTTTCCTTCAGGACAAAGTGAAATTTTCATGGAAAAACCTTTTCTTTCATGTGGGTGATCAAAATTATTTCTTTAATTGTGATGGTTTTAACTTTAAGTATCAATCTTTTACGTTGTTTATCACCACTTTCTTATCTTGCTAAGAGTACTTGTGAAGTAGTGTAAAGTACATCTAAGATGAATTTGCTTGTGGGTAAAGGAGAGGAGAGATCAACAGGGCAAACGTTCGCCCGCCAACCCCTCACATTTGTCTTATCTCCACTTCTGACAGTCCGAAACTGTATAGAGCATGCGCAGTACGTGTTCTCCATGCCTCGCATAGTTCTGGATAATCTGCAATGGTTGTTGGAACAGAACTACTCAGTTGACTGGACTACCTTTCCTTTCCTCGGCCTACTTATGCAACTTTACAAATAGCAATTCCTCGCATTAGTTTTTTGAATACTAGTTTTCATTAATATTGCAAGATTGTAAGTTTATCATGTCAAGTAAACTGGTTAGAGCGGAAACTATTCACAGAGGCTGAGAAAAGTCCAATCTATGTTTCCTCTGTTAGGAGAAGCCATAAATTAATGCATTTATTATAAGTTAATCCTAATATAATACATTTTATAACATTAAAATTAAGAAAATTATTGCACTAAGTGATTCACAACAAATTTAAACTAAGAAAGAGTCAGTTTTTTCTGAACACAATGATTATAAAATCTCAAAAATGATTCTTTGGAAGATATTGCGTTTTTAAGTAGCAACTCAGAGTGGTCATTATATTACCCTACAAAGTAGAACAAGAACCAATAAGAAACAGTCCCAGTCAAGGATAAAGGATAACATAAAGAAACGAGTAACCTCCTGTATTCGTAACTTAGGAGTCCGATAATAGAGGGAGGAAAGCGTTCCAAGTACCTATCCAATTCCGGAGCACATCTTGGTTTGTTCCCGGTTAGAAGGGTTTATAATGGTACGAAGGAGAGAAGGAGCTAGGTAGTGTGGGGGAGGATGTGCGAGTTCCCTTCCTTACAGACAAACTCATTTTAGATGTACTATACCAATGCATAGTAATAAAATTCGTGCAATTCAGAGAAGTAATATGAAATTGAGTGCAGCGACATTATATTTATGCTTCCACCTACTGAATGAATGTGCTTCAGAGCGTCGAATATTAACGATTGTTTTTCCAACGTTTCGGCCCTTTGGTCATTATCAAGGGGACAACCTCATTATTAATTGGTTACAAGTCATAAAAACGTTTTTCAATACAGGCAAAAGCCATGTCCATCTATTTCGCAATAGAACGAACCACATCTTTCGATACTTAAGTATTTATAGATATTAATAAAATTTGATTATGTAAACATGCAGAAATCTTGATTATATCAATTATTTCCAGTTTGATTTTTTTCCTTTTTTTTTTTTCTCATTTTATTGCTAAAGTGATATTTGGATCCGTAACAAGGTGATAAGACTATCTTATCAGAGAGCATTTATTTGCCATATAGGCGCCCTTTAAACAGCTCCTAACAGTTTTAATGACTTCCATAATATCTCAAGATTTCACATGTTGCTACATTACTTCATCACGTTATAGTGCGCCTTCTAACAATTTCGAAACGCGTGGAAGGTCAAGACGACGCCTCGCCTTATTTTGATAAGGTTTGGCTCCTTAAGGATTCATTTTCTTGTTAAATTGTTTACATTAATGTTTTTCACATCTTCGCAGTTATCGTGTAGTTTCTGTAATTACCACAATCATGAAGTTATGTCCGTTGAACACTCTTGGGAACAGTTCAAGACTAAATACAATCGAAAAGACATGAAGTTTAAGAAAAAATAAAATTTAAAAAAGATTTATATTGTGGAAAAAGTTAGTTATTGTTTGTTGCAAAATAATTCAGCTCACGTACAATGTCTAGAATGAAAAATAATTTACTAAACTACTACCTTTGGTTTTTAGAAATGTGAAACGTGACTGTTTACGCCAAGGGAAGAACAATGCCTTTAAGTTTTTGAAAAAAAAAGGCATTGCATAGAATATTTAGACCAAAGAAGGATGAAGGTTAAACAATATGAAATTGAGTGACCTGCATTATGCATATACAATCGAACAATAACTTCGGGAATATCGCTGAGGACGAAATTTTGCTGATGAGCAACGAACGATGGGTTTGTTTTAACATGATGAGTGTAACATTATATTATCGATAGAGAATAATCTCTTCAGTCCAAGAACCCATAAAAAGAAAAACAAAACAAGTTATTCTCCCCAAGATTTTATTACTCTAAACAAAAATATATACAGTTAAAAAGTCCTAAAGATTGATCACGGTTGAAGGGAGTAAACAATGGTGGGTGTTCCAAAAAAATGATTTTACCAGGTATTACCTATCTTTACGTCTGACTCATACAAACTTGGTGTAAAACTAATAATGAAAAAACTCAATCGGCCACGCTTATGATCTACTGAAATTGTTCCAGAAAAAATTTAAAAAGTCACGTTTCAAAACAAAATTTGATTAATTTTTTTTTTGACCCATATTAAATTAAAATTTATTCAGCCAATTATCATGGTGCTACTACACGTTAAAATGTCTATTAGTGCTCAAATTAAATTGGAAATTACATATGTTAATATATACTTATTTATTATTAATAATTCTTAATATGAAATATTACAAATTTCACACTCTTACCTTTCGTGTTCCCACCGGCTCGCAACAGTTTTCCTGCAAAAAAGAAAATACTTTTTTTAGTTACAAAGCATAAGAAGATGCCCTAAGTTGGGGTTGATTTAATGGGTTCGGTCAGGGTGTGGTTTGGGACTTGAGCCTCTTGCGCCTACAACCAAAGCATCAGCAGGCACAAGCACCGGTATTTGACCACCTAAAGTTAAATCCTTTTTGGTGTTCATCACATTTAATAGTATTTATAACGTATTCAAGTGTTGGATTAAATAAGATAAGTGATAAAAAATCGCCTTGTTTTAAACTCGACCGGACCTCGAATTTTTCAGAATAATCATTACCGATTGATACCTTATTAATCGTTTCGGTCATGCACATCCTTACCAGATTTACTAACTTCTTTGGTATTCCCTGTTCAATCAAAATATTACATAACTTCTGGCGTTCTTTACAATAATTTATTGACCATAACAAACTGGAAATTATTTCTAACTATAAACTGGCAAATTTATTTCTAATTATATTGTAAACTAAACGGAAATTAGAGAAAAATATGCGAAAAAAATAAAAGAGAATTTGATTGTAAATGAATCAATTTTACATTATGTTGATTCATTTACAATCAATAAGTTCACCTTCAGAATTTGATTGTAAATGAATGAAGTAAATATGTCAAAACCTCAGTGGTTATAAGCGACTCCTTTATTTTTGTTTGATTTGGTATATGGATGGTCGTTTTGATTTATGGGAGTTTAAAGCCATTTGTGGATGAAGTCTGAGTGAAATATGTAGAAACGAACAAAAATCGATACGAATTTTGGTAATTTTTCCACACAATAATCGTCTTAATAGTTTGTATTTTTTTTTGTTTTATTTAGTCATTATTTATTTAATCTATTAAACTGGATTCAATGAAAATTCGTTTAATAAAACATTATTAAATTTAAAAAGTTTGGTATTTATAAATGAAGTATTCAGAAATATTGGAATTTCATTCTATTTTTTTGTACCAATTTTTTTCATTATGTTGATTTAATTGTTTTTTCGTTATTTTAGATTACTTATATATCTTATTATGTTAATTCCATTGCTCATCATTTATATTTTCTTTTGACAATTTTAAAAAATATTTTTCCTCACAATAATCGTCTCAAAAGTTTGTATTTTTTTTACATTTTCTTTCCCATCTTTCATTGTGTTTATTTCTTTATTGACTTAAAACACTCAATTTTTCAATCTTTTTATAAATTATTTACTATAATTCTTACTTATATAATGTTTTATTTATTCATTTTTATGTATATTCCTAATTTTTTTTATTCATTATTCTATTTTTTATTTTCCTGTTTCTCCGAATTATGGTTGTCGTCTCATTTTTTTTGTTTTTATAGCTCCGATGAATGGCTGAAACTCAGGTTGAACGTTGGGAAAATATTTTAACAAATTATCAATTTAATATTATTTATTTTTTCCACACAATGATCGTCCCAAAAGTTTACTTTATTTAATCTATTAAACTGTATCCGATAAAAATTCGTCAAGTAAAATATTATTAAATTTATAAAAGTTTGGAATTTATAAATGAAATCTTTAGAAATATTAGCATTTCCTTTTTTTTTTTTTTTTTTTCTTATTTTAGTTTTTCACATATCGTTGTTTCTGAATCTTTTGTTTACATAACTTAATTTAAAACGGTTCGCTTTTGAGTTATTTTGTGACTTAATGTTTGTGCAATATGCAAGTTCAACAATTAATTGCAAATATTGTTTTACGCACTACAAAATTTATACACAAAATTAAAAAAAAACTCGGTGAAATGAAAATTTAACATTATAATATAGTTTTATTCTGATTTGAAATTTGACAGTTATGATGTGCCATGTTTTTTCTAGCAAAATGGTTACTATTTCAACTCTGTCGGTTATAAAGTGGATGACGTTTTAAAGACACAAAAGAATTCTCCAAATCAGAACGATAGTTCCTGAAATCAGTGGGTTAAAAAAAAATCTTTAATTTTATATATAACTACATATAATAAATAACTACGATTTTATTTTCTAAGAATTGCAAAATCAACCATAGACAAAAAAAAGTACTAAACATCTTTCGTCGCCGATAGACGCGCACTTCCTTCTTTGATGGGATGCCTCGTCTCTCCTACACAATTTATCGCATTTTGGCAATGTTCCAGATTTCGAATAAAAATAAATCATTTATGTTGAGAACTAAGAGCCAGCTAAAGCTATTTCTGTTCCTCTTCATTTACTATAATTTAAGAAAACAGAAACAGAAGGACTTCAATGATTAACAATGCCAGAAGCACTGGAGTTGTTTACCTAACATTATCAACCAAACGGAACTGAATTAAATTATACGTGCTACGTATTAAATTTTCTAAATTTGAAAAGAATACAATAAAGTCATTATATAAATGATTTCTCAGGCAGGGTGACGTCAACATATATCATAATATTTTAATTTGTAAATCAGTTATTTTCTTATATTCTATTATTTAACTCAGTTATCCGCCTATGTTTATTTATGATGTGTATATATATATATATATATATATAAAAATAT
>NW_027105776.1:103871-110200 GCF_000696795.3 Halyomorpha halys
TTGTATTTTTTTAATAATTATTATTTATCTACAACGACGTGTTATTAATATCTGGCCGTAGATTAATATTATCAGAAAATGGTCCTATAAATAACTTATTTTTTTGTGCCAACATTCGACCTGAATTTCAGGGCTTCATCAGAGCTGAAAAAACAAAAAATGAGATAACGAACATAACTCAGAGGAACACAAAAATAAAATGAAAATAATAAACAAACAAACTTTGAAATACACATAAAAATAAATTGAGTAGATAGTAGTAAATTGATAAAAACAAAAAAATTATATAAAATATTATAGAGTTACGAATTTTACAAAAAAAAAAAAAAAAAAAAATTTAAATCAACATAATGAAATGTACGATAGGAAATGATATATATGATAATTGCCCTTGAGTGTGGCTGAATGTATTTTTTCAATAGAAATTAAAACAAATTGTAATAAGTAGTTTGGTAAACATCAAGTTCGTGCTGCATATTTATTTGTATTTAGTTGTATGTAACATGTCTAATATATTGTTTGAATGTAATACCTACAGATATATTTAAAAAGATTATTATTATGTAAATGTATTGGATAGAATTCGAATAAGTCATGTCTTAATCTATTCTGAAAGACCTAGAGGGACCGTTAATAGTAGCTTAACATATTTTTGATATTTAATCGAAACTATCTTTCCTATTTAGCTTATGAACTTTTAGATGGAATTGTAAAGAAATACTGAATGATGAAGAGGAAAGTAACAACAAGGCCCTCTTCGAATTGAGCAATCCTGTGGAGACGGGGCAGGTGCCCGAGTATCGTGAACAGTGTTGAGCAAACAGTAAATTACGTTTGACAATGGTCAGTAATTGGGATTACTTTGAATCAACTAGCATTTGTAATTTCGGATCATTATTACAATTATAGTAGTTTGTCAAATAGTTGAAATTACTAATTGTAATTTCGATTCTGCAGTTGCAAATAATTGGAAAGTAATTGTAGTTCTGATTGAATTTATTCTTTACCTAACACTGATCTAGAGAGTATCTTGGAATTAATATTTTAATTCTATAAATGTTATTTAAATAAATTATGCCACTTAATTATGCGTATTCTATCAACCTCATGCGACTCAACAAGAAGATCGCTCATCAGTAGAGTCTCTTCACTGAAACTGAGAAATTTCCTGAACTTTATAACTTTTGTTTACTACATAACGCAAAAAAAATATATCATTAAGATAGATTGGCATGACAGATTACATCACATTGAAATGAATTTTATTCAATTATTTTTGTTTTATGGAAATTTGATAATATTTTTCTTAACTGCTCGTCGTTTCTGACTATTACATCTTAACACTTACTAGACAAACGGTCTAAACTTCCAACTAATTACAAAAGACTCATTTGAAAGACTGTATAAGTCTTATTATCAGAACTTACGGAGTTGAACTTTGGGGCTTCACATCGAATTCTTCTCGTATCCAATTCTTGCAATCCAAAATCCTTAATGTTCCTTACTTTTTAACAAATCAAGTCATCCATCAGAACTTCAATGTTCCATATGTTGCCGATTTGGTCAGAACCAGATACCTACCCTTCCATGAAAAACTTCTTAACTACCCAATTCCACGTGTTTCTAACTTGGCTCCTTCTTCTTCCTTTATTACCTGATAATCCAATCAGGTATGAACATCTTTTGAAGTAGAGTTACTTTACTAAAATGGGAGCCCTAATAAAGCTTTTATGAAATTTCCGAGATGTAGCTTTTTGATAGGGCAATTTCATAAAAACTGTACTGAAAAATTAGTAGTTATTAGGTGCTCGTGTGCATTAATTTTTCACTCGGTGCTCCATATAATTAAAACTACCCACAACACTAAAACACCTAACAAACCATCATTTAAAGTTGAGTAAATTAATACAATAAGAGCCCTAAAAGAGCTATTTATGTTGAATAGTTTCGGAGATATAGCATTTTAAAAAGCAACATTTTAACAAAAATGTACTGAAAAATAAGAAGTTTTTTTGAGAATAAGAATTTATTTTGAGAAATCCAAAATTAAAAATAAGAATTTATTTTGAGAAATCCAAATCTCAAAAACCATTTGACTTACAAATGTCTATGATCATTAAAATTAAAGTTAGTTTAATGTAATATAAAGTAGTTTATGACGTATATCTAATTCTAAATAATAATAATCTTTATTTATTCTGGGATTGATCCCTTTAGAATGATTTACAGGCGTCAAAATTAGGCTTTAGAGCCTTAGAGTGAATTACTAAATAGAGATGAAATTACAAGATGTCATAAAATAAAATAATACAATGAATTTAGAAAGATACAAATAACAACAATAAGTAACAGAATATATAAAATAATGATAAATCAAATAAAATAAAACCACTTGTCACATCATAAAACATAAGATGACTTCTGATAGTAAATAAAAAGAAAAAAAAATGATAAAAAATAAAATACAATGAAATTGAAAAATAATAAATGAGAAGAGATAATTTCTGCCAGTGTACATATTTACAATTATAAACGAAAATCTAAGATATAAAATAGATAAAGTTTTTTTGAAACTTTCAATTGCTATTCATCCGGAATTTGGTGGACAGAAGGTAGTCGAAGACACGGGATTTGAAGATTGGAAGGGTATTAGAACTACAAATAAAGGAGGGAATAGAATTCCTTAGGGAAGAGGAAAGGCTGCGGTTCGATGGGTAGTTAGATATAAGTCTGAAGGCCGTGAGCGGGTATTGCGGGAATGCACTGAGGACTTAAATTGAAAGATATCTGAGATGTACGATGGACGGCGGGATTGGATAACTTGATAGAGAAAGGAAGCAAGAAAATATTTACGACGGAAGGAAGGGTAAAGCCACTTCAACTTTTCAGAAAATCGTGAGACAGAGGCGTCCCTGGGTACCCCAAAGATGAATCGTACAAAGCAATTATTTAACCGTTTTAATTTTGCTTCGAGATCGCCAGAGACTCCCCCGTAAACGACACAGCAATAGTCAATATATGATACTAGATAAATACTACAATATATGATACTAAATACTGTTAACTAATGTGAAAATAATAAAGCAATATTGCTTTATATAAAATTTGCATTATATATAGTTCTTTTTTGTTTTGTACTTTATATATTAATAAGATGTACAGAAGACTGAGGTTACTTTGTGACCATCCTATTTGCCACGATGATATTAAACCAGCATAGAAAATTAATTCAGGTCTACCATATAATATTTGGAATACGTCGAATAAACAAAATATTATCTTCTTATTTCTTATCTTCTTGCTAGAAGAGTAACTATTTAAGCGATGGGGTGATATGTTTATATGATGTAGAATTTTAATAAGGAACTGTATCCCTTAGCTCTTGCTGAGGCTAAGAGTCGTAATTGGAACTCATTACTAACCTATTGAAGAAGGTATAATAAAAAAAAAACTCGAAAACTACAGGATCTTATTTTGTCAATACGGAAAGTCTTAATTAGAGGATCAGCTCGACAGATATTGGTCTGTTGTTTGCTGTTGTAAACAAAAACATATCTAAAAAATATATAAAATACTTATAAATAACACATACATTTTTTACGTGATGTTAACTTTTTTTTTCTTTAAATATGAAGTGATAAAGTCATGTAAAATACTGGATAGAGGATCTTTTCGCTGACACAGTCCCTATTTTATTCCTAGCGAATTTTTGTGATAGAGATGCGGGACTATTATTGGACAGACATGAGAAGCGGGACTATTTCTGCCACGCAGTGCAACGACCCTGTTATATATGGAACACTAGCCGAGATGTTCCTATCTCCCAGTGAATTAGCTTGTTTATCGAGGTAGCGCGGTCCGGGTTTTGCAACTCTTGCATCAGGGCTGGCCTATATTTGAGGAGGCACCCTTGTAATACCGCGAGGGTGGGGCCCCCAACACATCAAAGGCCCTTCCACTCCCCTGGCCCTACCGGGAAATGTCACTAGTTATTCGCAAAGGGCCTCCGTGAATAGGCGGCTGGATCTGGCAGAATGTGGACGCTGACAAAGGATTGACGTCCTTTTGAATGAAGCTACGTTTACGAAATATTTTATTTAGGGACGGATGGTTGGATTTTTTCATATCTTTTTTTTTATTTTTTTTTTTCTGAAGCTTACCAAATGAAAATCAAAGGGAATAACATATGCAACAAGAGATTTTTTTTTATTTGTTTAATTCATGGTAGAAAATTACAATCATCCAACTTGCATTTAGGCATTGCAGATTTCATAAAACACAAATCGTGCTTAAAATGTTAAAGTACTAGAATTTTTTTTCTAAAAAGTAGAACTATGAATTGACACTTAACTTGATAAGAGGAAACATATTTTTTCCAGTTTGAAACACATTTCCGACAATCAGAGTAGTAACATTTTTTCAAAAACAGCTTTAACGATTTTGATTAGACTCAGTAAAGCAATGCAAAATCAAGTGGTATTTAATATCAGATAGATCTGATCCTCAGTGAATGAATTTAACAGGACTTAAGTCGGGATTTAAAAAAAAATCTTCCTCTAAAGTATTTTATACTTTGTTTATTTTTAAAAAATAAACTGGTTATTCAGTTTTTTAGTTTATAGAACTATGATAATAAATAAAAGTAGTAAAATTGGCATCCTGCTCTAAATCGTTTATTTAATGTTAAATTGTTATAGAATCATAACTTGAAATACTAAGAATAATTTTATAAAGATAGTCATCGCGTCAACTGAAAGACTCATATATTAGGAATAAATTGAAATAAAAAAATAACTATTTAATTATTATTGTAACACAAAAACATTAATCAGACTGGCGAAATGGAAAAACACTTCACAAACCAACAATAGGTTGAAAATTGTTCCGAAAGACCTTTTATTTTTGTGGGTTTTTTTCATTCACAACCTTCTTCGACTTTATATGCTAAATATGATTTTTAAAAAAGTATTTAGTTTTCCCAAGATATATAATATGTCTACATTATTAATCTTATTTTCGGAAATGTGTTTTCGACCTTTAAAAAATATTTTTCTTCTTACCATCTTAGGTTAACTATCAATTACTTTCATAGTTTAACTTTTCAGAAAAAAAAATCTAATACTTTATATTTAGGTACGGTTTGTTTCAGGGACTCCATGCACCTAAATTGCAAAAGAAACTCCAGATTTCTACTGTTTTCTAGTTTATTTATATAAAAGTTGTTTACAACGTCTAGCGCTGTGGAGGAGAATTCTGGCACCCATTTTCAACACCTACCCGAAAGTAATTATAACATTCACACCGAGCTGCAAACAACTTGGAGATATTCACAGATTCCTGAATAGTAATCGTCAATTGTAAACCCTATTGACTCATGAAGGAGAATATTAGAAATATTCCTCAACCGTAATACTATACTTACTAAATAAGGTATTTAGTAAATAAAAAATAAAATAATAATAATAATGAATAACTACATTGATATTAGATCATATAGAATATAAGGAGATCAGTGACATTAAATAAATAAATTAAACTAATTTTTTTTTAATTGATAGGTTTATTATTCACTAAATTTGATACCTACATAATTTTAATTATATGTCTATATATATGTGTGTGTATTCAGGATGGTGTGGAAGTTGTAAGGCAGATTTTAGTTGATACGGAAAACAAGTGGGTTTGGGTGGTTGGGAGGTTTATCAAGGAAGGATTGGTATCTGGTTTTCGACGAATCGGCAACGTATGGAACATTGAGGTCATGATAGATGACTTGATTTTTGAAAAAGTAAGGAGCATTAAGGATTTTGAACTGTAAGTTTTGGACCATTTTAAAACTGATATCTAACTTTCCTCCCATTTCGCGCCGAGCCAATTCGACAAAAAAAAGGCAAAAGCCGTTTTCGAAATATAGGTGCGTTATGTACTTTTGGTTGGAATAGAGCCGAATATCTTCTATGATGTCAAAAACACAAAATATTAGGGAAAATTTTCCGATAAGAGGACAATTTTCTTTTTCATTTTGTGCATGAAAACAGCTTCCATACACTTGGTAGTTAAAAAGAATAAATAAAATAATTGCGTATAATGTTTTTCTAGGTTATAAGTCGTTGAATAAAATTTAAAAATAAGCAAATTTACTTAAAAGCAATTAAAATTACAATAATTAATTCTTTGTATACACGGCATCTTCATATTATTGTACGTATCTTTAAAATGTAATTATGAATAGAAATATATATTTCTATATAGCTCGTTCGAAAGTAGCTAACAAAAAAACATTGTCCCGCAACATACAGTACGCATTTATAAGGACTAGATCTGAAATA
>NW_027105776.1:110250-119140 GCF_000696795.3 Halyomorpha halys
TATATATATATACATAAAGCTTAAAATGAATACTATCGAAAAAAAAAAACTTGAAACTAATTGCCTTTGAATTCTAAACAGGGTGATAGTGCGACCTTTAAACAGCTCACACGGTTATCGCACAAAATTATTCCTTCGCAGCGAAAAAGAGTTTCGCTCATTTTCTTTTTTTTGTTGATAAAATCATGATTTCAGTTTATGAGCGCCATATCAAAATAACCCATTCAAATTCAAATAAGATGAACAACTCTTTTCATTTGTAGGAACTGATCATCAACTGAACAACTGAGACCTACAAACAAAACTACATGACCAGTTACAAAAAGTCTTCAGTTTCAATCATGGCAAAAAAAAACAAACAATTCAAATATAAATAATTATTTATTTATTGCACTTTTTTAGTAGAAAAAACAACACTGGAAAACGATTGTAACAAACAAAAACTGGACAAACATGATTAAATACAATGACGATGCAGATAATTATAAGCTAATTGGTTGTTTTATTTAATGATACAAAACATTATCACCAGTTATAAAAAAGACAAAAAACTTAAATAAATAGCCCATAAATTGCTGCTCAGTTTTATTTCTTGCAAACAATTTCATATAATCAGGATCAATAACACAACCAATTGGTTAAAATGTAATAAAGCTTTATTTGATTTTTTAAAAAATATTTAAACATCAAAATCGAAAATTTCGAGTTGCGTTTCACAATTGAGAACCTACACAGAATATTTTCAAAATAGTCATAAATTCAAACTTTGATCTAGATGTTCTTTTTATTCGGATGACATATTTTTGTTTCTTTTTTTTTTTTTTAAATAAAATGTTATTGCACAAGTAAATCAGAAGATGAACCACTGCTAAAAACTTCAGGTATATGGATTATGAGATGACAATGAGTACTGTCACGTAACTGCACAAGTTTTTCATTATATGAGTCGTAGCGTAATACTGTATAGCCTAAAGCTTTCTTTTTCTTTCTTCTTTCTTTAATACACAACACAAAAAATATTTTTTTATTAGAAAGTATCAATTCATTATATTTTTTCTTTTGTTTAATTTATTCGCCTTCTTTGAATTATTTCATAATTTTATTTTATTAATTTTACATTAATAAATTATCCTTTTGGACGTTACGGACTGTCTGTCCGTCTTTAGGTATTGATTCTAAAAATAATTACAAATTGCTGTTTATTATTATTATGTAATTTTTTATTTTTAAATTTAAAGTTTATTAATCATCCTAAAAATTTCGAAGTAATATTTTATTATTTAAAATAAAATTCCCAGAAGGAAAAATAAGCACAAATAATAATGTTTGAAAAATATGTAATAATAAATTTTGATCGAACAGGTTTCCAGATTTTAAAATTAGCGCATTGACAAGCATATATTTTCAGCTTTATATAATAGTATAGAAAACTATTTCTGGAAAAAAATATATATTATTTCACTAGAGTATCGAGGACGGAGTGCATAAAACGTGCCACTGTTATTACACTGGAAGCCACCGCACAAAATACGTACTGCAGATTTTCTCCGCTAATCCCACTACTGCAGGGTTTTTTCCTTCACATTGTTATAAATCAGATAGGACCGAAGACGTCATCCTGGAAATCCCAGCATCGATAGCTATCTGGAATAGTCTTGGAAGACATCTACGATCCAGCTTTAGCAACTCTTTCTCCTTTAGAACCCAACCCAACAGAAACAAAAAAAAAAACTCTGATTATAGAGGCACATCCGTTATTAAATAACTAATTTAACTAGTCACGTAAGAGGAAGTAGTTTCAGTAAATATTAAACAACGATAAAGACTCATTGGTTGAGTAAATGTTTATTTGGGGGCGCTGAGAAGGAATGATAACGAATCTTATTGAATAGATTTGGGTGGCAGGATGACCTCCGTAAACAGGCTTCCGTAAACAGAGTAATATTATAATAATTATGATTTAGATAAGAAATATTGAACATAATTTATTTGAAATTCAACAACTATAACTGAATATGTAATAATTTTCTAAATGGAATTCCTAATAAAATCTCTTTAGTTGTCTTTTCTTTTTCCTTAATATAAATTTTTAGATATAATGCTGAGCTATCTCTATTTAAGTAGTTCATTTCTCTTCAGCCAACATTTACTTTATTCAATTTCAAATATTGATGAAATAATGTACCAAAAAAAAAATACTCAATTCCTAGTTGAACAAAAAAAAAATTTTGAGATAAGAATCATTAAAGATATTAATAAATAGTTAACATTTAGGTCCATCTGTCTCAAGTAGAGTACACATGTGACAAAATAGGCTCAAGAAATTTTCATATCTTACGAAGAGATGACAGTGAAATTTATTTAGGATCAATGGTTCAGTCATGGATATAAAATTAGCGACTCACTGAAGGATTTTAGTAGAAAAACTAAAGACGATTTTTTATCGCTTATTTTTTAATCTGACGCGTCCTGAAGACTTATAATCCAACATCATATAGAATCACACCAAATCGACGGCCAAACCGCCAGATGATAGGAGGTCGAGGATACGCAACTACTAATGAGCACTGGAAATTGAATTCTAAAACGATTTTGCTCACTAATCATCAAAGGTTTTATGATTTTTGACAATTAAGGCATTCAGACCTCCAATAAATAGAATAATCATTGATATTAAATCCATGTAGAATTAGATGTTCTAGCAAAAATCCTCCATTTAAAATATCTCTTTCTATTTTAAATACCAGAGTTAGGCGCACTGGTGACGGACTGGAAGTGGATACAAAAGCGATTTTGTGACGAAACAAAATAAATCTCATCCAGCATGAGTAGGGGAGGTTCCTTATATTTCCAAAATAAAGTGCTGTCAATCCAGTCTTGCTTTTAAAAGGTTAATTACAAAAGATATTAAATTGGTAAAGATTATTGGATGTCATAACATCGTTTTTCTAAACGACTTATACAGGTTCAAAGTATGGTATGATGTTAGTATTTTTGATGTGTTTAGTAAGAGGAAAAAAAATTAAAGAATAGTTGTATTCAGATTATATGTTTTGAGTTGTTGTTCTATTAAGATTATTTGAGTACATAGTCATTTTATAAAATTTTAATAGGAAACTGTTATAATATTATTTTGATGATTATATAAAATGGGCAATTGGCCTGCATGAAAAAGGCGTTTTATAAAATGAATTGTGACACTACAATAATTGAAGTATTTAACATATGTTTTTTTTTAAAGAAAACATTGGTATCAGAAGTGAAGGAGTAATATGGTAATAATATGAAAACAATTTTTTTGTTGTCTTCTTGACAATGACCTAAGGGCCGAAACGTTGGAGAATTAAAATAAACCACTCTCAAATAATTAATAATTAAATATATTAAATTAGAAGACTCATACAGTTTTATTATTTTATTCGATAATCAGACCAATTTGGACATATGGAATTGAGCTCTGGGGCTCTACCAAACCATCAAATTCCTCCCGCATCCTATCATTACAATCCAAAATCCTACGTAAAATCCTTGATGCTCCTTATTACGTTACAAATAAACTCATCCACAAAGACCTTAACATCCCATTCGTTGCAGATTTGGCCCAAAACAGATATGCGTGTTTTCATTCCAAACTCCTTACCCATCCCACCCCATTAATTCTTAATCTCTCATCCTTAACAATCCCTGATAATCCTCCGAGGCGTCTGAAAAGAAGATGGCCACGGGACCTTCTAATTTAAATTAATGCTTGAAGTACCACCAATGGATGGTTATTTCCCGAGATTTTCAAGTGTAAATGAAACATACAACATATTTACTTATTGTATTTATTATTTGTGCAGTTGTAAATCACATTAAATAAATAGATAAATAAAAATTATTTTATTTTATTGGAAATATTTATTAGCTTCATTATTTATTTTTAAAAAATTAAAATATTTAACCGTATAGTATTGTAACATAACTGTATATAAAAATAATTTTGCAATGACTGAAGTATAGGTTCATTAATCATGTTGGCAAAGGCACACCTCTATGAGTAAGACCCTCATCATAGCCCATCACTTAGCTTTCATAACGCCACTTTCGCCTCTTCGACAAATATAGCAGTCCTAACTGCACAGACTATTATTACATTATTTAAATAAATAAATAAATTGTAATAATTAAGTATTTAATTGATTATATTGGTCCTAACAAAAAAGACAGGTCACGTTGAAACAATCTGCTCATGACGCGCAGTAACGATATGATCAAGTGCCTACGTCTGATAACAAGTGTTGACATTTAGTAATTTCATTGAGTAATGTTTTTATTAATTTAGGATTAGAAACAATACTTTTACAACCCGATTGTGATCTTTTGAGCCAGGGATAGGAGACTGATTTTAAACAGAACAATGAAAATGACAAAGAGAAACTCAAGTTTCAGCAGGTCCTAACTAGAAGATACATAATAAATCAACGCTAAACTAATAAAGCATTCGCAAACTCTGTTCTCATTTGCATATTTATGTTGTTGTTTTTCACGGACGAAATTCAAGGCCAAAATATAGTTCGCCACTTTCATGAGCTACTTTGGAATATAATTTTCCACGTTAAATACTTCGTAACAAACATGTAAATAATTAAATTCAGTGCATTTCTCCACTATACGTAAATGCAAGATCATTGTGAGAAATGAAAAACCATTATTCAGCTGTATTTAAAAAATTAAATTTTTGTTTGAATTCACCCAACTTCGGCAATGCCAAAAGGAGGTTAATGTGTTTAGGTGTGGCTTATTTGTTGGTTTGTAAATATTTGTAAACAAACGGCATCAAAGTTTAATGGCTCAGATTATTTAATGAGATCTCGTGATTCTGTTCAAATAATTTTAACTCAAGAAACTACAATTAATCTGTTAAATCAATTTTTTTTTTGGTCATTTTTGACAAACTACTCTATTCTAATCAGGGTAGGGGGTCAAGTTTTCGAAACCCCATGCCGCTGCAGTACCGAGGTTGCAAAGACCCACGCCTCAACTCCCTCAGCTACAGATCTCAATCTGCAATTTATTCAGCCAACTGCAAAAGTTACTCCTTATTAACCTATAAGTGTTTTGAAATGATTTGAAATCAAAATACTGAAAAAAAAATTAATACAGTTTAAATATATTAACTACTATCCAAGTCAAATCTCAAAACCCTCTTTATTAGTTCTTTAAATAAATCAAAAATATTTTGTTGTTAACTCGTAATTAAAAATTTCAAATATTAATGAAATAGTTTCAAAATATGATGATTTGACGCTGTTTTCCAATTTCAGGCACTTTTGAAATATTGCTCGATTTAACAATCTTAAAGTCCCATCTTTAATTAGCAAATATTTCAAAAGTGAAACAGTACCGTCCCTCCCTGGGAGTCTTAGTGGGGCGGGTCCGGCCGAGAAATATTGTATTATTGACCTGGGTAGAATACCCTACAAAAAGTTTTTAAATAATTGGATGTGAGGTGTAAATTTATATTTAAGATTGTTTAATAAAGAGTATTTTTAGACTTGACTCGGATACAAATTAATTTATTTAAACAATAAAAAGACTGCTGTTTATAGTTAAAGTAAATTAATTATTTTTCAAGTTAAAAGATTATATATAACGTATTTTATTACACTTCGTAACCCTCTTAAATTACGCACGTCAAGTGGCAGTGTGGCAGATATTGTCAGCATTTATAACCGTATAGTAACATAACTCTACTACTCTCTAGCTTACTCGTTTGTTTATCATTTTTTTTCTAGTAAATATTGTTAATTTCAAAATAAATAAAAATGTGTAAAACTACTTAATTATATTATTACATTTGTGACACAGACTATGACTGAGATCCAAGATACAAGATATTTTATTTAAAAAAGAAAACAAATAATTTAATTAAAATAATAATAATAATAAATAACCCTATCTAATACCCTAATCATTTTTCTTCTTTTGTTATATTATTTTTTCGAATCTTAGTAGCTATTTCTTGTAAAAAAAGGCTTTTTATACTCTTAGGTGAAACAAACAGAATTCTATACCTCAGAGAATAGGTGTTTCACGGTTATTATTTCTATATGTTTATAGCAATTGTGAACAGATGTTTTCTTCCGAACAAAAAAGTATTAGTTATCTTTTTTATAAAATATGGGAATCCCCTTAAAAACGTTCTAATATATAATAATCTTAACAACTATATAACGAAAAACCAGTTAAATAAAATCTTGTAATAACACTAAATTGGTAAAAAATGGATGTTGCAAGCTTTACCTTCGAGGTAGAAATATATACATACATAATAAATAATTCTGTAGTGTTTTATGGGTGTCAACGTTTCGACCTTCAGAGCGCTAAAAACAAGATAAGAGCCGCGATATTCCTGTAAAAAATAATTATAAATTTTTCACTAATTTCTTTAATGACCTTTATTTAATTTTTTAACCATTTCCATACGTGCCATGTATTAAAGTGATTGTTTTTGTTTTACATGACGTTCATTGTTTTCTTTTCGTTCGCTATTTAAACACTCTCTATCTTCTTGTCTAACTGCTACCCATTATATGTTATATTATTTAAGATATAAATTTTGTATACTTCTGTATAACTGATATATGTTTATAATTTTCAATCTGCGAATTCTATTTATTTATTTTTTTATTAGAATTCTGCGACAAGAGCCCTCACTCAGCCTCCACTGACTTTCGATGCCAGTTATACAGTTCAGAAAGAAGTTTTGTTTTAATTTATATATTTCTACATATATAATTTTTTTTAATTTCTTGTTAAAATAATCAATTGATATCCAAGTTAAGTCTCAACACTCTTTATTATATATTAACAGTCCAACGTTTCGGCCGATTCGGCCATCCCCAAGGACAATATTGAATATAAAATTACATCTCACATCAAATTATTTAAAAACGTTTTGCAGGCTATTTTGACCAGGTCATTAATTACAAGTCAAGTCTATTTTGTCACAATTTCATTAATTTTTAAAAATTTTAATTTTAGATAAATTTAACACTATCAACTATCATATAAACGATAATAAATAGTTGATAGTGTTAGAATTGGCCAAAACGTTGGACTGTTATATGATATAATAAAGAGTGTTGAGACTTAACTTGGATACGAATTGATTATTTAAACTTTATATGTTTCAGTAAATATGGGGAAAATATGTTCTCTTATCTTACCAATGTCTGAATGTAAAAGACAGAATGAAATACTAATACATTCTATACATTCTTGTAGCATTTATAGTACTTGTATCTTGTTTTTATAGCCCTGAAGATGGCTTACACTTAGGCTGAAACGTCAGGAATCATAAAACTTAAAAAAAAAAAACCTTTTACTGAATATTAATATTTCTCATCACTCTACCACACAACTAAAAACCTATTTACTATTTATAGACTTATAAAACTATTTAAAACGAAATAAACATTTAGATAACAGGAGTATTTTTATTCACTGACATTTTGTATTTGGTAGCATACTTAGATATAATTGAATAAATATAATCTTCATAGACCTAACTGACAATTAGTAATTTATTAGTTGATTAATTGTGAAAGCTTTATATTTTTTTTTGATTTAATAACTCAATAAATTTGATTTTATGATTAAAGTTCTGATGACAGCCGTAACTAAGACAAGTCAGACACAATTAGATCGGGCGATCGATATAAACCCTACACAGCCTGTGCAATCTGGGATCGCATAGCAAGCTGTTGTGCCAATCCATACCCTGCATGTGCACCGCTGCATATCTCTTAGGCATCCTCCTCCAAGTAAATGTCAAATAATTGTTTTGTTAATATATTTTGTATCGGAAAAATACACATAAAATAGAAATAAAATAAAAATCAGAAGTCATAAGAGAAATTAAAATCAGATACTAAAACTTTTATTGACTGCTGTGAAGTTTTAATGAGAGAACATGTGAAAGGGTTCAAGTCAATGAATACAATCTCAAAGGGTTGAACTGTTGAAAGAAAAAGTGGATTAGTGAACCACAGTTCCTTCGTTTTTTTTTATTCACCATTTATTACTATTTTATAAAAATCTTTTAGTATGAAGGCTATTAAAAGTGAGTTGAAATATGACATACTGTCAATATGCCAGTGTAAAAGTCGGTCGAAAGTTTTAGACCACCTCATTTGACTGAAACAATTCAAAGCTTTTTGGAATAGATTAAGTTAACTAAAATTGCTTTTAAAATTCAAGTTAATTATAAAAATAGTGTGTAAAATGGCACAAAAAAACTATTGAGGAGTTTGGAGACATGTCTGGTGAGGAGAAGTTAAACGAAAAACGACTAAATTTTGAATTAGTTTTTGTTTGAAGGTTTGAATTGTTAATTTTTAAAACTTTTAATGTTAAATTTAACGATTCGAATATGTTAAAGGTGTTTTAGTTTATTTTTTAAATTTTAATTCAGCTATTTTCTTATTTAATTCATTTATCTTTCTCCTTTGATTACTCATGATGTAGATATATTATTTCGCTTTTCTGATTATCTCTTATTTCATCTCATCATAATTTTACATATTATTTTTAAATTGTTTATTTTCACTACGTTTATTATTTATTTACTTATATAATTTGTATATATACGAGGATATATTAATTTATATTTATTGCTCATAAGTCTGGAAGATTTTTTTATTCAATAAAAATTTTATTATTTTAAAAATTTAATTTAATTTTTCTTTGTTCAGTAACAACGTGGTATGGTTTATTTTTGATTAATGTAATCCATTCTATAATTTACATACACTGTTTGTTAAAAATCATTAATTATTGTTTTATGAGAGTATTAAAAGTGAATTAAAATATAATAAATTATTGCCCCCGTAATATATTATATTAA
>NW_027105776.1:119190-122373 GCF_000696795.3 Halyomorpha halys
ATATTATAGTTTTTAAAATTTTAAATAAAAAATGAATCGCATAATTTATTTAAAATTAATTTATGTGCTTACCTACGTATTGTGTTGAATTTTAACGAAATGATCAATGAATTTTAACCGGCAATATAAGCTGAATTACAAAATGGACCACAGTCTATAATACATAAATAAACCAAGCAACGTAGCAAATTAATTGAGAAAAATGAATTTGAATTATATTCCGATAAAATGTTCGGAAAAACTACTATATTACATATATTGCACATTTATGTGTTAAGGAATAAATGTTTTCGTTGTCAGTGTCTCTATATCTATATATAGTGAAAATGAATGAAAATAATAACAAAATGCAAATAAAATAAAATAATGTTTTTGTTACAATTTATTGATTTAAATAGAGATTAAAACAATAATTAAATAAATTTAAGTATAGAACGAAAAATTACAAAAGATTTATTTGTATGACACATTTATCTTTAAATTTGCGTTAGTTATTATGCAATATTTTAATAGATACGAAACCAATCTCGTATACGCATCAGAGGAGTATTGTTGCTATATATGGTCGTCCCATCCAGTGACTAGCACATACTTGAGGCATGAGAGAACTATACACTCTGGAACATTCTATGGAATACTGCCAGCGATCATAACACCAACGCGATGCATACGGCTTAGGTGTCAGGAGCTAGAGAGAGAAAAAATACCGTTTTAGGTCATCGAATTTGTTTAAGTCATCGCTTTGTCGCTGATGTTTAAATTTTATCAATTAATAGCAATATATTATAGAAATGTGCATAAGATTTATTTGGAGGGCCTGAGAGACTTACCACACGTGGAGGTGAGGGTTCCTGAGTGCTTGATTCAGGAAGTGGGTTCGATTTTAACCTGGGTCAGTCAAAATTTATGTCATAGCGGCCCCGGGATATGAATTTCGAAATTACCATTCTGGTGCTGGTATATGAAGTATCTGTGCCAAAATAAAAGAAAACCTATATTTGAAACTTTATAGTGGTAACTACATTCCACCAGGCATTTGAAATAATCTAAATCTTATTTTATTGTAGTCCTTCCTCTATACTCAAACTTGCGAATGATATAGTGTGGTAAGTCAAAATTATATGATGCGCCCACCGAACCACATATGCGGGATTGTTATTTTTTCCGTACAGACGAATTGTTTGCCGGTAGTTTTGAGACTTAAGGCTGTGTGGCCTATATCTTCCCTATTGTATTCTTGCAATTATTTTGTACCTCTTATTTGAGTTGTTTTGCTTTTTTATACTTTTAAAATTCATATCCTTATATTACTGAGGAGTTTGATACATTTTTGAAATAGTAGATATTTTTTTTTAATAATAGATAGTAATTGTTTGTAACTGCTTGGCCAGAATCGCATGCACTTTGCAACGGCTTTACTAATCTAAAGGTTTATTACATTTGAGACCTCATTTTTCTATTAATACTTTCTCCAAAGACTCAAGGTGGATTTTGACAGTGAGATTTGTTTTGAAAGTGGATGGATTGAATGAAGGTGGCCAAGCGGTCTCTAATTATAGATGAAGATGAGTCCGCGCTCTGCCCCGCCAAAACTAGACATCCCCTACCGATTTAGCCCGTCGTCATTCTATCTACATCTCCTATATCCACTATATCACTATCCATATATGTTCTATACATCTATACTATACTGTACCAACATCCATTTGTTTTTTACTAAGGTTATTTGGTAGTTTTCTTATAAAACCAAGAACCTAACAGAATCGTATGTATTTGGCGAAAAATAATCTAAAATCATATTGTGCATCGAATAGTCGAACTTGAAACTAAAGTTTATAATGGTAGTACTAAATTTTGAATACACGAGTTCATTCATTATCATATTGCTTTGATTGTAGAATGGAACATTATCCTATGAGGGTACTAGTTGTTTTTTTATAGCGCTGGAAGGAAAGTTCTCCAGAGATTCGTTCCCTTAACATGAATCGACCCAACTCACAGTTGATAATGAACGAAAATAAGGAGCCAAAATCTCCCAAACACTTTCAAAACGATAGTATACATTATTTTCTAATGGTCATGTCTTCTTATAAATTATAACTTGTGGGAAAATCTTTATTGCCCTTTAATTGTTCATTGGATGACGAATAGGAAGGTAATGACACGAAGGAAATGATTCTTATATTAGAGAGAGCACAGTGCAGTTAGGAAAATGAAATTAGCTACGAAAATGAAAAGAATATCTAATTTGGTGAAATACGGTTTATTGATAATTGGACGGGTGTTCTAACACACTAATTAAGTTTGAAAATGGATAAAAATTGGGTTGGAACGTAATCCAATGGATAGATAAGGGATATAGATTTTCCCAGAAGTTTTTATATAATATATTTTTTTCAAAATGTACATAGCTTGGTGAATAATACTTATCAGTGTGGTTTATAATTTGTTCTTTCTGTTCTTATTGTTTGTTTTTTTAAAATTAATCTACTCTTATTATATATTGTGTAAAATGAATCATGAATTTTATTTCAATAAAATGTCAAAAATTTCAATCCTTAAACTTTTAGCAGGTAATATTCTTTAATATTCAGTGTTCTATTTTAATGAATTGTAGTTTTTAAATAAGAATTTTGTTTTCTATATATTTTATCACATATTTAAACATGTATTTATTATTGTTTTTATTAATTATTTGTATGTATTGCATATTATATATATTTATTACTTTTTTTTTTGTATTGTATTTATTATCGGTATTTGAATGTATGCATATATTTATAACTTTGTAGATAATTATTATTGTTTTTTTTTAGATTTTCATTGAATTGTACTTATGTGCGAAAATTCGGCAGGTTTTTATGTTTTTATATTGTTATTTTATTTTATTTTTTCATAATTTATATTTAATTTTTTTTTATTTTAATCAAAAAAGATGAATTGGGTTAAGGGAGAAAATATAATTAGATATCATAAAAAAATGAAATGAAAAATAATGAGGAAACAGGGATAACAAATGAAATAAAAAAAGAATGATAATATACAAAGAAAAATATATATATTTTTTTATTTATTTATTGATATTTATAACTGTATAAAAAAATACAACAAGTAAATTTGATCATAATGACATAATGATATGATACAGGATGTAGAGAAACTACCCAGTAGTAGAACTCTAAA